>NW_024057846.1:0-82580 GCF_016432855.1 Salvelinus namaycush
TCCACTGTATGGTATTAATAGGAGTCCACTGTATGGTATTAATAGGAGTCCACTGTATGGTATTAATAGGAGTCCACTGTATGGTATTAATAGGAGTCCACTGTATGGTGTTAATAGGAGTCCACTGTATGATATTAATAGGAGTCCGCTGTATGGTATTAATAGGACTCCACTTTGTGGTATTAATAGGAGTCCACTGTACACCGACATGCATTCATTTTTACTTGACAGTTAGGCTACTATTGTTATACAGATATAGATGTACAAAAGTTTGCTAATTTGTACATTTTCCATCCATTTCTATTCGGCACAAAATAACCTGAAACACAATCAAAACAATCAGCAAATGCATCCAACATATTTGTAGAGTCACAAGCTTTTTTTGTTGTTGTTATTTTTGTTGTTGTTTTTTTACCCCTTTTTCTCCCCAATTGGTAGTTACAGTCTTGTCTCATCGCTGAAACTCCCGTACGGACTCGGGAGAGACGAAGGTCGAGAGCCGTGCGTCCTCGGAAACGCAACCCAACCAAGCCGCACTGCTTCTTGACACAACGCCCACTTAATCCGGAAGCCAGCCGCACCAATGTGTCGGAGGAAACATCGTACATCTGGCGACAGTGTCATCGTGCACTGCGCCCGGCCCGCCACAGGAGTTGCTAGTGCGCGATGGGACATTGACATCCCTGCCGGCCAAACCCTCCTTTAACCCGGACCACGCCGCCTAATGGGTCTCCCGGTCGCGGCCGGCTGCGCCAGAGCCTGGACTCGAACCCAGAATCTCTAGTGGCACAGCTGTAAAGTGCCTTAACCACTGTGCCTCTAGGGATGCCCACAAGTTTGATGTAGTCATTGCGTGCTAGGAATATGGAACCAAATACTTAACTTTTTACTGCTTTAATACACATAGAAGTGAATTTGTCCCGATACTTTTGGTCCCCAACATTCTTCCTCACCTCAAGTTTAACTGTCTTGAGTCAGTTGGAGCGCCGGGAGCTTCCTTCATGTCAGAGGCTTTCAGTGGCTAAAGATTAATAACATCCACACCGTACCAAACCTTCACAAAAGTTTCATTTTTATTATCCAGACTGTCAGCTTTATTTTGAGGGTATTTTCATCCATACCACTGTCTCATCAGCCCAGCCAGGCAATTTATAAACTTGATCTCCACTATAAAAATCTTCGAGACATTATCTCACATTTCCTTTCGACTAACATTTAGTTTTCAACAGCGGAGAATTGTATAAACCTTTGCTGTCTACTTTACATTGGCTATAGTCAACAGTAGGGAAGCTATCAGCGCTTCACTCACCACTTTACAATGTGAGTTTGAGGCAGTATACTTCTTTGAAATAATGGAGTAATGTCTTACCTTGCTTCAAAGTAGAAAGGAGTCCACTGTATGGTATTAATAGGAGTCCACTGTATGGTATTAATAGGAGTCCACTGTATGGTATTAATAGGAGTCTACTGTATGGTATTAATAGGAGCCCACTGTATGGTGTTAATAGGAGCCCACTGTATGGTATTAATAGGAGTCCACTGTATGGTATTACTAGGAGTCCACTGTGTGGTATTACTAGGAGTCCACTGTGTGGTATTACTAGGAGTCCACTGTATGGTATTAATAGGAGTCCACTGTATGGTATTAATAGGAGTCCACTGTATGGTATTAATAGGAGTCCACTGTGTGGTATTAATAGGAGTCCACTGTGTGATATTACTAGGAGTCCACTGTGTGATATTACTAGGAGTCCACTGTATGGTATTACTAGGAGTCCACTGTGTGGTATTACTAGGAGTCCACTGTGTGATATTAAAAGGAGTCCACTGTATGGTATTAATAGGAGTCCACTGTATGGTATTAATAGGAGTCCACTGTATGGTATTAATAGGAGTCCACTGTGTGGTATTAATAGGAGTCCACTGTGTGGTATTAATAGGAGTCCACTGTGTGATATTAATAGTGTTAGGAATAGAAACAAAGAAGCAATTATTTTATTAAGACTTCCTGATGTTATTAATCAGCATTTCTCTCCTGTTCTATTGGTTTCCATATCAACTTTCTATCATTGTCCAGAAGCCAAAGGCACCATCCTGGTCATATTATCAACCCATCCTGGTCATATTATCAACCCATCCTGGTCATATTAACAACCCATCCTGGTCATATTATCAACCCATCCTGGTCATGTTATCAACCCATCCTGGTCATATTATCAACCCATCCTGGTCATATTATCAACCCATCCTGGTCATATTATCAACCCATCCTGGTCATGTTATCAACCCATCCTGGTCATGTTATCAACCCATCCTGGTCATATTAACAACCCATCCTGGTCATATTAACAACACGTTATCAACCCATCCTGGTCATATTAACAACCCATCCTGGTCATATTAACAACACATCCTGGTTATATTAACAACCCATCCTGGTCATATCATCAACCCATCCTGGTCATATTAACAACCCATCCTGGTCATATTAACCCATCCTGGTCATATTAACAACCCATCCTGGTCATATTATCAACCCATCCTGGTCATATTAACAACCCATCCTGGTCATATTAACAAGTCATATTAACACCCCATCCTGGTCATATTAACACCCCATCCTGGTCATATTTAACAACCTATTCTGGTCATATTAACAACCCATCCTGGTCATATTAACAAGTCATATTAACACCCCATCCTGGTCATATTAACACCCCATCCTGGTCATATTTAACAACCTATTCTGGTCATATTAACAACCCATCCTGGTCATATTAACAACCCATCCTGGTCATATTAACAACCCATCCTGGTTATATTAACCCATCCTGGTCATATTAACAACCCATCCTGGTCATATTAACAACCCATCCTGGTCACATTAACAACCCATCCTGGTCATGTTATCAACCCATCCTGGTCATGTTATCAACCCATCCTGGTCATATTATCAACCCATCCTGGTCATATTATCAACCCATCCTGGTCATATTATCAACCCATCCTGGTCATATTAACAACCCATCCTGGTTATGTTATCAACCCATCCTGGTCATATTAACAACCCATCCTGGTCATATTAACAACCCATCCTGGTTATAATAACAACCCATCCTGGTTATAATAACAACCCATCCTGGTCACAATAACAACCCATCCTGGTCACAATAACAACCCATCCTGGTCACAATAACAACCCATCCTGGTCACAATAACAACCCATCCTGGTCATGTTATCAACCCATCCTGGTCATGTTATCAACCCATCCTTGTCATGTTAACAACCCATCCTGGTCACATTAACAACCCATCCTGGTCACATTAACAACCCGTCCTGGTCATATTAACCCGTCCTGGTCATATTAACAACCCATCCTGGTCATTAACAACCCATCCTGGTCATATTAGCAGCCCATCCTGGTCATATTAACAACCCATCCTGGTCATATTAGCAGCCCATCCTGGTCATATTATCAACCCATCCTGGTCATATTAACAACCCATCCTGGTTATGTTATCAACCCATCCTGGTCATATTAACAACCCATCCTGGTCATATTAACAACCCATCCTGGTTATAATAACAACCCATCCTGGTTATAACAACCCATCCTGGTCACAATTACAACCCATCCTGGTCACAATAACAACCCATCCTGGTCACAATAACAACCCATCCTGGTCATGTTATCAACCCATCCTGGTCATGTTATCAACCCATCCTTGTCATGTTAACAACCCATCCTGGTCACATTAACAACCCGTCCTGGTCATATTAACAACCCATCCTGGTCATATTAACAACCCATCCTGGTCATTAACAACCCATCCTGGTCATATTAACAACCCATCCTGGTCATTAACAACCCATCCTGGTCATATTAGCAGCCCATCCTGGTCATATTAACAACCCATCCTGGTCATATTAGCAGCCCATCCTGGTCATGTTATCAACCCATCCTGGTCATGCTAACAACCCATCCTGGTCACTTTAACAACCCATCCTGGTTATAGTTAACAACCCATCCTGGTCATATTAACAACCCGTCCTGGTCATGTTAACAACCCATCCTGGTCATGTTAACAACCCATCCTGGTCATATTAACAAGTCATATTAACACCCCATCCTGGTCATGTTGTCAACCCATCCTGGTCACTTTAACAAGTCATATTAACACCCCATCCTGGTCATGTTAACAACCCATCCTGGTCACTTTAACCCATCCTGGTCATAGTTAACAACCCATCCTGGTCAAATTAACAACCCATCCTGGTCATGTTAACAACCCATCCTGGTCATGTTAACAACCCACCCTGGTCATATTAACAACCCACCCTGGTCATATTAACAACCCATCCTGGTCATATTAACAACCCATCCTGGTCATATTAACAACCCATCCTGGTCATATTAACACCCCATCCTGGTCATATTATCAACCCATCCTGGTCATGTTAACTACCCATCCTGGTCATAGTTAACTACCCATCCTGGTCATAGTTAACAACCTATCCTGGTCATAGTTAACAACCTATCCTGGTCATAGTTAACAACCCATCCTGGTCATAGTTAACAACCCATCCTGGTCATAGTTAACAACCCATCCTGGTCATAGTTAACAACCAGTCCTGGTCATAGTTAACAACCCATCCTGGTCATATTAACAACCCATCCTGGTCATGTTAACTACCCATCCTGGTCTTGTTAACAACCCATCCTGGTCATAGTTAACAACCCATCCTGGTCATAGTTAACAACCCATCCTGGTCATAGTTAACAACCCATCCTGGTCATAGTTAACAACCCATCCTGGTCATAGTTAACAACCAGTCCTGGTCATAGTTAACAACCCATCCTGGTCATAGTTAACAATTAACAGCCCATCCTGGTTATGTTAACCCATCCTGGTCATGTTAACTACCCATCCTGGTCTTGTTAACAACCCATCCTGGTCATAGTTAACAACCCATCCTGGTCATAGTTAACAACCCATCCTGGTCATAGTTAACAACCCATCCTGGTCATAGTTAACAACCCATCCTGGTCATAGTTAACAACCAGTCCTGGTCATAGTTAACAACCCATCCTGGTCATAGTTAACAATTAACAGCCCATCCTGGTTATGTTAACCCATCCTGGTCATATTAACAACCCATCCTGGTTATATTAACAACCCATCCTGGTTATATTATCAACCCATCCTGGTCATATTATCAACCCATCCTGGTCATATTAACAACCCATCCTGGTTATATTAACAACCCATCCTGGTCATATTAACAACCCATCCTGGTCATATTAACAACCCATCCTAGTTTCTAGAGGAGATTTTCCATCTCTGTCACATATTGAACTGCTCACATAAAGTACCACAGTAGGAGTCATAATACCCATAAAACCTAGCGGTCAAACAGGGGAATGATTCCAGTCGTTTTTCCCATAAGGGATTTTAGAAACTTAAAATAAGGGCTGTGTTTTGTGTAGGCTTACCCTGGCGTGACGTTCTGATAACTGTGTACATTTCTCTGGGACAAGGTGACTTATATATATACACTGCTCAAAAAAATAAAGGGAACACTTAAACAACACAATGTAACTCCAAGTCAATCACACTTCTGTGAAATCAAACTGTCCACTTAGGAAGCAACACTGATTGACAATAAATTTCACATGCTGTTGTGCAAATGGAATAGACAAAAGGTGGAAATTATAGGCAATTAGCAAGACACCCCCAATAAAGGAGTGATTCTGCAGGTGGTGACCACAGACCACTTCTCAGTTCCTATGCTTCCTGGCTGATGTTTTGGTCACTTTTGAATGCTGGCGGTGCTCTCACTCTAGTGGTAGCATGAGACGGAGTCTACAACCCACACAAGTGGCTCAGGTAGTGCAGCTCATCCAGGATGGCACATCAATGCGAGCTGTGGCAAGAAGGTTTGCTGTGTCTGTCAGCGTAGTGTCTAGAGCATGGAGGCGCTACCAGGAGACAGGCCAGTACATCAGGAGACGTGGAGGAGGCCGTAGGAGGGCAACAACCCAGCAGCAGGACCGCTACCTCCGCCTTTGAGCAGAAGGAGCAATGCCAGAGCCCTGCAAAATTACCTCCAGCAGGCCACAAATGTGCCCCTCAACATGATGTCACCCCTGTGCTTCACGGAATGGATGGTGTTCTTCGGCTTGCAAGCATCCCCCTTTTTCCTCCAAACATAATGATGGTCATTATGGCCAAACAGTTCTATTTTTGTTTCATCAGACCAGAGGACATTTCTCCAAAAAGTGCGATCTTTGTTCCCATGTGCAGTTGCAAACCGTAGTCTGGCTTTTTTATGGCGGTTTTGGAGCAGTGGCTTCTTCCTTGCTGAGCGGCCTTTCAGGTTATGTCGATATAGGACTCGTTTTTACTGTGGATATAGATACTTTTGCACCTGTTTCCCCCAGCATCTTCACAAGGTCCCTTTGCTGCTGTTCTGGGATTGATTTGCGCTTTTCGCACCAAAGGACGTTGATCTCTAGGAGCCAGAACGCGTCTCCTTCCTGAGCGGTATGACGGCTGCATGGTCCCATGGTGTTTATACTTGCGTACTATTTGTTTGTTCAGATGAACGTGGTACCTTCAGGTGTTTGGAAATTGCTCCCAAGGATGAACCAGACTTGTGGAGGTCTACAATTTTCTTCTGAGGTCTTGGCTGATTTCTTTTGATTTTCCCATGATGTCAAGCAAAGAGGCACTGAGTTTGAAGGTAGGCCTTGAAATACATCCACAGGTACACCGCCAATTGACTCAAATGATGTCAATTAGCCTATCAGAAGCTTCTAAAGCCATGACATAATTTTCTGGAACTTTACAAGCTGTTTAAAGGCACAGTCAACTTAGTGTATGTAAACTTCTGACCCACTGGAATTGTGATACAGTGAATTATAAGTGACATAATCTGTAATTGTTGGGAAAATGACTTGTGTCATGCACAAAGTAGATGTCCTAACCGACTTGCCAAAACTATAGTTTGTTAACAAGAAATTTGTGAAGTGGTTGAAAAACTAGTTTTAATGACTCCAACCTAAGTGTATGTAAACTTCTGACTTCAACTGTATGTGTAAGAAAGTAAGAAACATTCCAATCTTATACAGTACCAGTCAAAGGTTTGGACACACCTACTCATTCAACGGTTTTTCTTTATTTTTACTATTTTCTTCTTTGTAGAATAATATTGAAGACATCAAAACTCTGAAATAACACATGGAATCATGTAGTAACCCAAAAAGTGTTCAAAAAAATAAATTGAGATTCTTCAAAGTAGCCACACTTTGCCTTGATGACAGCTTTGCATACTCTTGGCATTCTCTAATCCAGCTTCACCTGGAATGGTTTTTCAAAGTAGCCACACTTTGCCTTGATGACAGCTTTGCACACTCTTGGCATTCTCTAATCCAGCTTCACCTGGAATGCTTTTTCAAAGTAGCCACACTTTGCCTTGATGACAGCTTTGCACACTCTTGGCATTCTCTAATCCAGCTTCACCTGGAATGCTTTTTCAAAGTAGCCACACTTTGCCTTGATGACAGCTTTACACACTCTTGGCATTCTCTCAACCAGCTTCACCTGGAATGCTTTTCCAACAGTCTTGAAGGAGTTCCCACATGTGCTGAGTATTTGTTGGTAGCTTTTCTTTCACTCTGCAGTCCAAACCATCTCACTTGGGTTGAGGTCGGGTGATTGTGGAAACCAGGTCATCTGATGCAGCTTTCCATCACTCTGTAGAAAATAGTCCAAATAAAGAAGAAGCCTGTAATGACTAGGTGTGTCCAAACTTTTGAATGGTACTGTATATACAATACCAGTGAAGTTTGGACACACCCACTCTTTCCAGGGTTGTAGAATATTATTGTTGACATGTCCTAATAATTTACTTAACCCCTTCTGTACCGTTCTAGTAACAAACCAACAATTGGCACTAGCTGTCATTATAGCAGGTAAAGGGAGATTGCATATGAATAAATATATATTTTCCATACATTTCTGTTGAATAATAAATCACCAGAATACGTTCTATACATATTTTCTGTACATACAAAATGCAGAGGTCAGAGGGTTTAAGATAGCAGGGCTATGGGACAGTGGAGATTAGTTTATGAATTGCCTGGCAGTGAATGTATAGGAATGATTCAAATGGAACTGTTAACAGCCATTCATTACCCAGGTAGTATTGTGAATAACTAGTGGCTATTAACCAATCGGCATCCAGGATCCAATTGTACGGTTTTATAATGAGGGATCTAGTCTAGATTAAAACTTATAGGAAGGACGTTTTATAATGTGGAGGTTTCATTCAGGTCTCTCTGTTTAACCAAATACTCTGTCTTTGGCAGGAGAGAGACCAGACTCTCACTCTGACAGCAGTAAGAGTCCTTCAGAGGAACCAGACCCAGAGACTCCCAAACCAGTGAGACAACTCAACTGCTCCCAGTGTAATAAGAGTTTCAAGTTGTCATGGAACCTAAAAGAGCATGAGAGGGCACACACAGGAGAAAAGCCTTTCCACTGCTCCCAGTGTGGAAAGAGATTTCCACGATCACAGAACCTAAAAATACATGAGAGGACACACACAGGGGAGAAGCCTTTTCTCTGCTCCCAGTGTGGAAAGTGTTTTACCCAGTTATGGAGCCTGAACAAACATAACAGAATACACACAGGAGAAAAGCCTTACCACTGTTCCCATTGTGGAAAGAATTTTAGGTTGTTAGATAAGCTGAAGGAGCATGAGAGGACACACACAGGGGAGAAACCTTACCATTGCTCCCTGTGTGAAAAGAGTTTTACCCAATTAGCTTACCGAAAAGAGCATGAAAGGAAACACACTGAAGAAAAGACTTACCAATGTTCCCAGTGTGGAAAGAGATTTTCACAATCACAGGAACTAAATTCACACGAGAGGACACACACGGGGGAGAAACTTCACCACTGCACCCATTGTGAAAAGTGTTTTACTCAGTTAGGGAGCCTGAACAAACATAATAGAATACACACAGGAGAAAAGCCTTACCCCTGTGCCCATTGTGGAAAGAGATTTTCTAGATCACAGGACCAAAAATCACATGAGAGGACACACACAGGGGAGAAACCTTACCATTGCTCCCTATGCGGAAAGGATTTTACCCATTTAGGGAGCCTGAACAAACATAAGAAGAGAATACACTCTGGAGTGAAGCCTTACTCATGTTCCCATTGCCTAATGAATTTCAGGTTGTTAAATAACCTTAAGGAGCATGAGAGGACACACACATCTTACTGTGGTCCCAGTGGAAAAGATTTTACCAATTTAGGGAAACTATAAGATCATGAGAGGACACACGGGAGAAATCACGCAGTTGTTCCCAGTGTGGAAAGAGTTTTACCCAGTTAGGGAGCCTGAAAAGGAACACGCATACAGGGGAGGATAAGCTCACAGTTTGGAAAGAGTTTTAGTTAGGGAACCTAATTGTGGAAAGACATTTTCCAGGACAGAGGACCTGAAATCACATGCCAGAATAGACAGGCTGTGTTCTGATGAGTCGCTGTGTTCTGACTTATGTTTGACTGTTGTTTTATGCCGCATTAAATCTTCTTGTTTATATGAAATCTTTATCAAGAATAGGCATGTTTAAAAAAAAAAAAATCCTCTGGAGACCTGAGTATGTCTAAAATCAGATTATAATTTAAAATGTATTTTGTTTTGATTCAACCCATTGATAGATTGGATACATGTTAGAACCCTTAGATGTTAATGACATGATTTGGATATTTTAAAATGTAAATTGTTAATTGGATGAATATTGTGTGTATTTCTTGATTCTCTAACCTTGAATCCTCAGGAAATGTAATTTAGGTTTCATTTAGTTAATTTGTGTTCTAGTCTTCAAGCTAAAGATGTATGAAAATGGGATGATTTTCTGATAACATTGATAGGTTGTTGACATAAACTGTCACTACCTCTTGAATGTTCCCATCGGTATTATTCCACCATGTTAGAGAGAACACAGGTGCTGATTGTAAAAAAACATTTGATTAATGCACCATTTTTATCTGAATAAAAATGAATTTTTTAACTGTGTTAGCCACTAGTGGACATTCATTATATACATGTACATCTATGTACTTACAGAAGTGAGCTCTTCTGAGTGGGTGAATGGATTGCTGGAAGGTGTACAACACAATGTGTCGGTCAGAACACAAGGAGAGGGAAGTTTTAGCAATTTAAAAAAAAAATTTTGCTCATTTAATTCAAGGTGACAGACGGTGACACATTCAATATCACGTTACACACTCTTGGCTGCATCTTGCTGATATAGGGTGTAATCATTCGTCCATCAGTTGCAAAAGATCATTTCTATTGGACAGATTCTGGTATTTTTATCCCCGTTTCGTAACGTTTTTCAACAGAATCATCGGGATAAACACACCCATGATCACCCACACACACAGTTCACTTTCATAGCAGCCACGTACAAACAGCATGACCCCTTTGCTCATGGTATAATTCTTTCTCCCATCTACGCGCTCTCCTCTTCTCACCTTTTCCCTTCGTTTGTGGACTTCAGTGCACAACACATCAGCTGTATGTGACCAGGAGAAAAAACCTTTCCAAGCCAAACCAATATCATAACCGCTACACACAGCCTATATCGTTGTCACCATATTAGCTAAAGTAACGTCG
Organism: Salvelinus namaycush; assembly: GCF_016432855.1. Classification (NCBI taxonomy): domain Eukaryota; kingdom Metazoa; phylum Chordata; class Actinopteri; order Salmoniformes; family Salmonidae; genus Salvelinus; species Salvelinus namaycush. Next base: position 10,697 of record NW_024057846.1, read on the forward strand.
TAGTCAACATAGCTAATAGGACTAACATGTTAGTAAACCTGCTACAATCATGCAGTAACTTTACAGTGCAATAAATTAGTAAAACCAAAAGCTTACCTTGACTTGGAACAGTTCCAGTGTTGGATAGCCAGCTAGCTAACATAGCATCCCTCTCTGTTTGAGCCGGGTGTCTGAGTAGGCTAAACTAGTAGGCTAAACCAGCTAGCTGCATTCGCTAAGTAAGTGAAAGTGAAACACATACTATGAAATATAGCTAGCTCTCGCTTCATTTTTGAATAAATTCTTTGTTCAAAACTGTTCAGCTATTGTGTCTTTCTCTCTTTGAGTCAACTACTCACAACATTTTATGCACTGCAGTGCTAGCTAGCTGTAACTTATGCTTTCAGAGGCTTTTGGGTTGGTAGCGTGTGGAAAGAGGCTATTGGATTGGTAGCGTGTGGAGAGAGACTATTGAGAGCAGTCCAAGACACGTCTGTTGGGTTGGTAGGTTGTGGAAAGAGACTATTGAGAGCAGTCCAAGACACGTCTGTTGGTGTTGGTAGTGTGTGGAAAGAGACTATTGAGAGCAGTCCAAGTTATGGACTTAGACCTGCCTCTTCACAGTTGGGGGTTATTGCTGTTGATTAGGTTTGATGGAGGTGTGTGGCGACCAATAAGGGGAGAGCTTGTCTGTCAAATGAAGGGGTTTCAAGGTATTGAACAGGGGTGTGTTCAATTTGATTGAACGTTGCGGAAGAGTTTGTACTGAATAACACTATTACCAACATTTTCTTGTACGTTCTTGAACAGACTATGAGGTACATCCAGTTGGTGGGTGTGGCGGGGTGTGGCTAGAGTCTAAGGTATTTTGGGCCATTTTTCACTACTGTCATAACTCTCCTGTGATGATCTGAAGGATCAGGATACAGTGGGTCTCTCTCGTAGAGGGGGGAGAGCGAGAAGTTGGCTGTTTTATGGTCGGTCATAAAATACGGTGCCCCTATGGCCTGTAGTGTTCGAGATTAGAATGTAAACTGTGGAACACGGAGAGACCCTTGGACAATCAAAAGTTTGAATAATTAAACAATATTTCTATTTTTGAGAATGTCGGAGTGGTCCGTGGACACTTAAGGGACAGTCATGACGAGTGTGCTTTATTTGGTGATCTCATGAAGGACAGGAAACACTCTTTACTGTGTCTTTGGTTGTGTACACTTCTTAATTATGGGGGTTACATCTACATATTGTGAAATGTATGTGATTAAACATGAAACTATTTGTGAAACGATGTAATGTGATGTCTAAATTAGAAAATATGGGTTTTCATGTAAAGTTAACCAAATCAGAGGCCATGGCCACGTGAGTGTAGACATTATGTCGGCGTCACGGACCACCCTTTTCTCAAAAGTATATAAAACCCCACTCCTGACTAAATTTACATCAGACCACGCAAACGTAAGCTAAGGTTGCAAATGGTTGAATTTTTAAGACCAGAAAATATGAAGCGGCAGCTACAAGTTGAAATGGTTGGCACTACAACTCTACCGAAGGACAGGACTATACAGCGTGGAGCATTGGCTACACGGCTGGAAACGGTTAAACTCTGAGACTATCGATTCACTACAGAAGTAAGAAGTCCAAGGCCGTCAAGCTACCAGTCTGCAGCCAGAAATGTACTAAGCCAAGGACAAGAATACCGACAACCGCCGAAACATCTACAGTATTCTATGCGACAACCATGGTTACGCCTAACGTATCCATTATAAAGACAACCAGAGACTTTGTCGATTGACTTTTCAGCAGATGGACCGGCGACCACAGAGAGACAACAAGACATACACTCGTAAATGTGATTTATTTTCGATTGAGCCGTAGTTCATGTAAAGTATTAGCAATTTCTATGAGTGTAGTTATCAGCTATGAGTTTCCCGCTCTTGAGCGGTCCACATCCTCTTTCCTTTGTCTACCAAGCCGTCATATCGGTTTCATCCGCTAGGGACTTTTTCTTTGTATCATGTAATACCCCATGTATGAACTAATTGTGTGTATGATAAAGTGATTTATATGTTTAAAGTAATGACTAAAGAATTCCACTCTGAAACGTATTTAACTGTGTGAAATGTATTAGAATTATAAGACTTTAATCCAATAATGTGTGTGTGTAAGACAAGTTACGACAACATAACATTGTGTTACTATGTAGCAATGTGAGAAATGTATAGTTAAGGCAACAAAGGACAACTGAACTACAGATGACCTAGTTATAACTGAAAACTGACAACAGGAAAGAGGCCCCTTCTAAGGCCCCTCTAATGTAGGGAGGAGAGTAACGGCTAGAAACTGCTAGGCTGGTAGAACAGGAATGAACTAGGAATGTGAAATGTGGAAGAATACAGCCCACCTAAAGAGAGGTGGAGTTTCTTCTGATGTGTGTGTGTGTGTGTGTGTGTGTGTGTGTGTGTGTGTGTTAAAATTACTGTGTTCTCATTTTTTACTTCAGAGCGCTCTCTGAATAAAGAATTAACCTTTTGCAGAATCGGAGACTTTGCCGTGGTGCCCCGACTTCGTAGTTAATTAAAGTTTAAATGATTAGTAATAATAATTACACAGAGAATTGATTTGATAAAATAACAGTCTTCACATTTAATAATGTCACGGAACGACACTACCTTGACATTTTGTCTTCTACAGTGGTCCTCCTGTATAGGATAAACCAGTCCTTTGTGGTTATGGGTTCAGCTGTATAGGATAAACCAGTCCTTTATGGTTATGGGTTCAGCTGTATGGGATAAACCAGTCCTTTATGGTTATGGGTTCAGCTGTATAGGTTATAGGATAAACCAGTCCTTTATGGTTATTGGTTCAGCTGTATAGGTTATAGGATAAACCAGTCCTTTATGGTTATGGGTTCAGCTGTATAGGATAAACCAGTCCTTTATGGTTATGGGTTCAGCTGTATAGGATAAACCAGTCCTTTATGGTTATGGGTTCAGCTGTATGGGATAAACCAGTCCTTTATGGTTATGGGTTCAGCTGTATAGGATAAACCAGTCCTTTATGGTTATGGGTTCAGCTGTATGGGATAAACCAGTCCTTTATGGTTATGGGTTCAGCTGTATAGGATAAACCAGTCCTTTATGGTTATGGGTTCAGCTGTATAGGATAAACCAGTCCTTTATGGTTATGGGTTCAGCTGTATGGGATAAACCAGTCCTTTATGGTTATGGGTTCAGCTGTATAGGATAAACCAGTCCTTTATGGTTATGGGTTCAGCTGTATGGGATAAACCAGTCCTTTATGGTTATGGGTTCAGCTGTATAGGATAAACCAGTCCTTTATGGTTATGGGTTCAGCTGTATAGGATAAAACAGTCCTTTGTGGTTATGGGTTCAGCTGTATAGGATAAACCAGTCCTTTATGGTTATGGGTTCAGCTGTATAGGATAAACCAGTCCTTTATGGTTATGGGTTCAGCTGTATAGGATAAACCAGTCCTTTATGGTTATGGGTTCAGCTGTATAGGATAAACCAGTCCTTTATGGTTATGGGTTCAGCTGTATGGGATAAACCAGTCCTTTGTGGTTATGGGTTCAGCTGTATAGGATAAACCAGTCCTTTGTGGTTATGGGTTCAGCTGTATAGGATAAACCAGTCCTTTATGGTTATGGGTTCAGCTGTATAGGATAAACCAGTCCTTTGTGGTTATGGGTTCAGCTGTATAGGATAAACCAGTCCTTTATGGTTATGGGTTCAGCTGTATAGGATAAACCAGTCCGTTATGGTTATGGGTTCAGCTGTATGGGATAAACCAATCCTTTATGGTTATGGGTTCAGCTGTATAAGATAAACCAGTCCTTTATGGTTATGGGTTCAGCTGTATAGGATAAACCAGTCCTTTATGGTTATGGGTTCAGCTGTATAGGATAAACCAGTCCTTTATGGTTATGGGTTCAGCTGTATGGGATAAACCAGTCCTTTATGGTTATGGGTTCAGCTGTATAGGATAAACCAGTCCTTTATGGTTATGGGTTCAGCTGTATAGGATAAACCAGTCCTTTATGGTTATGGGTTCAGCTGTATGGGATAAACCAGTCCTTTATGGTTATGGGTTCAGCTGTATAGGATAAACCAGTCCTTTATGGTTATGGGTTCAGCTGTATAGGTTATAGGATAAACCAGTCCTTTATGGTTATGGGTTCAGCTGTATAGGATAAACCAGTCCTTTATGGTTATGGGTTCAGCTGTATAGGATAAACCAGTCCTTTATGGTTATGGGTTCAGCTGTATAGGATAAACCAGTCCTTTATGGTTATGGGTTCAGCTGTATGGGATAAACCAGTCCTTTATGGTTATGGGTTCAGCTGTATAGGATAAACCAGTCCTTTATGGTTATGGGTTCAGCTGTATAGGATAAACCAGTCCTTTATGGTTATGGGTTCAGCTGTATAGGATAAACCAGTCCTTTATGGTTATGGGTTCAGCTGTATAGGATAAACCAGTCCTTTATGGTTATGGGTTCAGCTGTATAGGATAAACCAGTCCTTTATGGTTATGGGTTCAGCTGTATAGGATAAACCAGTCCTTTATGGTTATGGGTTCAGCTGTATAGGATAAACCAGTCCTTTATGGTTATGGGTTCAGCTGTATGGGATAAACCAGTCCTTTATGGTTATGGGTTCAGCTGTATAGGATAAACCAGTCCTTTATGGTTATGGGTTCAGCTGTATAGGATAAACCAGTCCTTTATGGTTATGGGTTCAGCTGTATAGGATAAACCAGTCCTTTATGGTTATGGGTTCAGCTGTATAGGATAAACCAGTCCTTTATGGTTATGGGTTCAGCTGTATAGGATAAACCAGTCCTTTATGGTTATGGGTTCAGCTGTATAGGATAAACCAGTCCTTTATGGTTATGGGTTCAGCTGTATGGGATAAACTGGTCCTTTATGGTTATGGGTTCAGCTGTATAGGATAAACCAGTCCTTTATGGTTATGGGTTCAGCTGTATGGGATAAACCAGTCCTTTATGGTTATGGGTTCAGCTGTATAGGATAAACCAGTCCTTTATGGTTATGGGTTCAGCTGTATGGGATAAACCAGTCCTTTATGGTTATGGGTTCAGCTGTATGGGATAAATCAGTCCTTTATGGTTATGGGTTCAGCTGTATGGGATAAACCAGTCCTTTATGGTTATGGTTTCAGCTGTATAGGATAAACCAGTCCTTTATGGTTATGGGTCCTCCTGTATAGGATAAACCAGTCCTTTATGGTTATGGGTTCAGCTGTATGGGATAAACCAGTCCTTTATGGTTATGGGTTCAGCTGTATAGGATAAACCAGTCCTTTATGGTTATGGGTTCAGCTGTATAGGATAAACCAGTCCTTTATGGTTATGGGTTCAGCTGTATAGGTTATAGGATAAACCAGTCCTTTATGGTTATGGGTTCAGCTGTATAGGATAAACCAGTCCTTTATGGTTATGGGTTCAGCTGTATAGGATAAACCAGTCCTTTATGGTTATGGGTTCAGCTGTATAGGATAAACCAGTCCTTTATGGTTATGGGTTCAGCTGTATGGGATAAACCAGTCCTTTATGGTTATGGGTTCAGCTGTATAGGATAAACCAGTCCTTTATGGTTATTGGCTCAGCTGTATAGGATAAACCAGTCCTTTATGGTTATGGGTTCAGCTGTATTGGATAAACCAGTCCTTTATGGTTATGGGTTCAGCTGTATAGGATAAACCAGTCCTTTATGGTTATGGGTTCAGCTGTATAGGATAAACCAGTCCTTTATGGTTATGGGTTCAGCTGTATAGGATAAACCAGTCCTTTATGGTTATGGGTTCAGCTGTATGGGATAAACTGGTCCTTTATGGTTATGGGTTCAGCTGTATAGGATAAACCAGTCCTTTATGGTTATGGGTTCAGCTGTATGGGATAAACCAGTCCTTTATGGTTATGGGTTCAGCTGTATAGGATAAACCAGTCCTTTATGGTTATGGGTTCAGCTGTATGGGATAAACCAGTCCTTTATGGTTATGGGTTCAGCTGTATGGGATAAATCAGTCCTTTATGGTTATGGGTTCAGCTGTATGGGATAAACCAGTCCTTTATGGTTATGGTTTCAGCTGTATAGGATAAACCAGTCCTTTATGGTTATGGGTCCTCCTGTATAGGATAAACCAGTCCTTTATGGTTATGGGTTCAGCTGTATGGGATAAACCAGTCCTTTATGGTTATGGGTTCAGCTGTATAGGATAAACCAGTCCTTTATGGTTATGGGTTCAGCTGTATAGGATAAACCAGTCCTTTATGGTTATGGGTTCAGCTGTATAGGTTATAGGATAAACCAGTCCTTTATGGTTATGGGTTCAGCTGTATAGGATAAACCAGTCCTTTATGGTTATGGGTTCAGCTGTATAGGATAAACCAGTCCTTTATGGTTATGGGTTCAGCTGTATAGGATAAACCAGTCCTTTATGGTTATGGGTTCAGCTGTATAGGATAAACCAGTCCTTTATGGTTATGGGTTCAGCTGTATAGGATAAACCAGTCCTTTGTGGTTATGGGTTCAGCTGTATAGGATAAACCAGTCCTTTATGGTTATGGGTTCAGCTGTATAGGATAAACCAGTCCGTTATGGTTATGGGTTCAGCTGTATGGGATAAACCAGTCCTTTATGGTTATGGGTTCAGCTGTATAGGATAAACCAGTCCTTTATGGTTATGGGTTCAGCTGTATAGGTTATAGGATAAACCAGTCCTTTATGGTTATGGGTTCAGCTGTATAGGATAAACCAGTCCTTTATGGTTATGGGTTCAGCTGTATAGGATAAACCAGTCCTTTGTGGTTATGGGTTCAGCTGTATAGGATAAACCAGTCCTTTATGGTTATGGGTTCAGCTGTATAGGATAAACCAGTCCTTTATGGTTATGGGTTCAGCTGTATAGGTTATAGGATAAACCAGTCCTTTATGGTTATGGGTTCAGCTGTATAGGATAAACCAGTCCTTTATGGTTATGGGTTCAGCTGTATAGGATAAACCAGTCCTTTATGGTTATGGGTTCAGCTGTATAGGATAAACCAGTCCTTTATGGTTATGGGTTCAGCTGTATAGGATAAACCAGTCCTTTATGGTTATGGGTTCAGCTGTATGGGATAAACCAGTCCTTTATGGTTATGGGTTCAGCTGTATAGGATAAACCAGTCCTTTATGGTTATGGGTTCAGCTGTATAGGATAAACCAGTCCTTTATGGTTATGGGTTCAGCTGTATGGGATAAACCAGTCCTTTATGGTTATGGGTTCAGCTGTATGGGATAAACCAGTCCTTTATGGTTATGGGTTCAGCTGTATAGGATAAACCAGTCCTTTGTGGTTATGGGTTCAGCTGTATAGGATATAGGATAAACCAGTCCTTTATGGTTATGGGTTCAGCTGTATGGGATAAACCAGTCCTTTATGGTTATAGGTTCAGCTGTATGGGATAAACCAGTCCTTTATGGTTATGGGTTCAGCTGTATGGGATAAACCAGTCCTTTATGGTTATGGGTTCAGCTGTATAGGATAAACCAGTCCTTTATGGTTATGGGTTCAGCTGTATAGGATAAACCAGTCCTTTATGGTTATGGGTTCAGCTAATGTTATTAATATTAACAACCCATCCTGGTCATATTATCAACCCATCCTGGTCATATTATCAACCCATCCTGGTCATATTAACCCGTCCTGGTCATATTATCAACCCATCCTGGTCATATTAACCCGTCCTGGTCATATTAACAACCCATCCTGGTCATATTAACAACCCATCCTGGTCATATTAGCAGCCCATCCTGGTCATATTAACAACTCATCCTGGTCACTTTAACAACCCATCCTAGTCATATTAGCAGCCCATCCTGGTCATGTTAACAACTCATCCTGGTCACTTTAACAACCCATCCTGGTCATATTAACAAGTCATATTAACACCCCATCCTGGTTATATTAGCAGCCCATCCTGGTCATGTTAACAACTCATCCTGGTCACTTTAACAACCCATCCTGGTCATATTAGCAACCCATCCTAGTTTCTAGAGGAGATTTTCCATCTCTGTCACATATTGAACTGCTCACATAAAGTACCACAGTAGGAGTCATAATACCCATAAAACCTAGCGGTCAAACAGGGGAATGATTCCAGTCATTTTTCCCATAAGGGATTTTAGAAACTTAAAATAAGGGCTGTGTTTTGTGTAGGCTTACCCTGGTGTGACGTTCTGATAACTGTGTACATTTCTCTGTGACAAGGTGACTTATATATATGTATGTATGTATGTATACTCAACAAAAAATGAAACGTCCTGCATTTATTTTCAGCAAACTTAACATGTGTAAATATTTGTATGAACATAAGATTCAACAACTGAGACATAAACTGAACAAGTTCCACAGACGTGACTAACAAAAATGGAATAATGTGTCCCTGAACAAAGGGGGGGTCAAAATCAAAAGAAACGGTCAGTATCTGGTGTGGCCACCAGCTGCATTAAGTACTGCAGTGCATATCCTCCTCGTGCACTAAACCAGATTTCCCAGTTCTTGCTGTGAGATGTTACCCCGCTCTTCCACCAAGGCACCTCCAAGTTCCCGGACATTGCTGGCGGGAATGGCCCTAGCCCTCACCCTCTGATCCAACAGGTCCCAGATGTGCTCAATGGGATTGAGATCCGGGCTCTTTGCTGGCCATGGCAGAACACCGACATTCATGTCTTGTAGGAAATCCCTCACAGAACGAGCCGTATGACGGATGGCATTGTCATACTGGAGGGTTATGTCAGGATGAGCCTGCAGGAAGGGTACCACATGAGGGAGGAGGATGTCTTCCCTGTAACGCACAGCGTTGAGATTGGCTGGTATGACAACAAGCTCAGTCCGATGATGCTGTGACACACCGCCCCAGACCATGACGAACCCTCCACCTCCTAATTGATCCCGCTCCAGAGTACAGGCCTCGGTTTAACGCTCATTCCTTCGACGATAAACGTGAATCCGACCACCACCCCTGGGTGAGACAAAAGCGCAACTCGTCAGTGAAGAGCACTTTTTGCCAGTCCTGTCTGGTCCAGCAACGGTGGGTTTGTGCCCATAGGCGACGTTGTTGCTGGTGATGTCTGGTGAGGACCTGCTTTACAACAGGCCTACAAGCCCTCAGTCCAGCCTCTCTCAGCCTATTGCGGACAGTCTGTGCACTGATGGAGGGATTGTGCGTTCCTGGTGTAACTTGGGCAGTTGTTTGTTGCCATCCTGTACCTGTCCCGCAGGTGTGATGTTCGGATGTACCGATCCTGTGCAGGTGTTACACGTGGTCTGCCACTGCGCGGATGATCAGCTGTCTGTCCTGCAGTCCTCATGCCTCCTTGCAGTATGCCTAGGGCACGTTCACGCAGATGAACAGGGACCCTGGGCATCTTTCTTTTGGTGTTTTTCAGTGGAAAGGCCCCTTTAGTGTTCTAAGTTTTCATAGCTGTGACCTTAATTGCCAACCGTCTATAAGCTGTTAGTGTTTTAACGACCGTTCCACAGGTGCATGTTCATTAATTGTTTATGGTTCATTGAACAATCATGGGAAACAGTGTTTAAACCCTTTACAATGAAGATCTGTTAAGTTATTTGGATTTTTTGAATTATCTTCGACAGAGTCCTGAAAAAGGGACGTTTCTTTTTTTGCTGAGTTTATGTATGTACAGTTGAAGTCGGAAGTTTACATATACACCTTTGCCAAATACATTTAAACTGAGTTTTTCACAATTATTGACATTTAATCCTAGTAAAATCTTAGGTCAGGTAGGATCACCACTTTATTTTAATAATGTGAAATGTCAGAATAATAGTAGATTTATTTCAGCTTTTATTTCTTTCATCACATTCCCAGTGGGTTAGAAGTTTACATACACTCAATTAGTATTTGGTAGCGTTGCCTTTAAATTGTTTAACTTGGGTCAAACGTTCCGGGTAGCCTTCCATAAGCTTCCCACAATAAGTTTGGTGAATTTTGGCCCATTCCTCCTGACAGCTGGTGTAACTGAGTCAAGTTTGTAGGCCTCCTTGCTCCCACACGCTTTTTCAGTTCTGCCCACAAATTTTCTATAGGATTGAGGTCATGGCTTTGTGTTGGCCACTCCAATACCTTGACTTTGTTGTCCTTAAGCCATTTTTCCACAACTTTGGAAGTATGCTGTCCATTTGGAAGACCCATTTGCGACCAAGCTTTAACTTCCTGACTTATGTCTTGAGATGTTGCTTCTATATATCCACAGAATTTTCCTCACTCATGATGCCATCTATTTTGTGAAGTGCACCAGTCCCTCCTGCAGTAAAGCACCCCCACAACATGATGCTGCCACCCCCTGTGCCTCACGGTTGGGATGGTGTTCATCGGCTTACAAGCATCCCCCTTTTTCCTCCAAACATAACGATGGTCATTATGGCCAAACAGTTCTATTTTTGTTTCTTCAGACCAGAGGACATTTCTCCAAAAAGTGCGATATTTGTTCCCATGTGCAGTTGCAAACCGTAGTCTGGCTTTTTTTAATGGCGGTTTTGGAGCAGTGGCTTCTTCCTTGCTGAGCGGCCTTTCAGGTTATGTCGATATAGGACTCGTTTTTACTGTGGATATAGATACTTTTGCACCTGTTTCTCCCAGCATCTTCACAAGGTCCCTTTGCTGCTGTTCTGGGATTGATTTGCGCTTTTCGCACCAAAGGACGTTGATCTCTAGGAGCCAGAACGCGTCTCCTTCCTGAGCGGTATGACGGCTGCATGGTCCCATGGTGTTTATACTTGCGTACTATTTGTTTGTTCAGATAAACGTGGTACCTTCAGGCGTTTGGAAATTGCTCCCAAGGATGAACCAGACTTGTGGAGGTCTACAATTTTCTTCTGAGGTCTTGGCTGATTTCTTTTAATTTTCCCATGATGTCAAGCAAAGAGGCACTGAGGTTGAAGGTAGGCCTTGAAATACATCCACAGGTACACCTCCAATTGACTCAAATGATGTCAATTAGCCTATCAGAAGCTTCTAAAGCCATGACATAATTTTCTGGAACTTTACAAGCTGTTTAAAGGCACAGTCAACTTAGTGTATGTAAACTTCTGACCCACTGGAATTGTGATACAGTGAATTATAAGTGACATAATCTGTAATTGTTGGAAAAATGACTTGTGTCATGCACAAAGTAGATGTCCTAACCGACTTGCCAAAACTATAGTTTGTTAACAAGAAATTTGTGAAGTGGTTGAAAAACTAGTTTTAATGACTCCAACCTAAGTGTATGTAAACTTCTGACTTCAACTGTATGTGTATACAGTACCAGTCAACGGTTTTTCTTTATTTTTACTATTTACTCTTCTTTGTAGAATAATATTTAGGACATCAAAACTCTGAAATAACACATGGAATCATGTAGTAACCCAAAAAGTGTTCAAAAAAAAGAAATTGAGATTCTTCAAAGTAGCCACACTTTGCCTTGATGACAGCTTTGCATACTCTTGGTATTCTCTAATCCAGCTTCACCTGGAATAGTTTTTCAAAGTAGCCACACTTTGCCTTGATGACAGCTTTGCACAATCTTGGCATTCTCTCAGCCAGCTTCACCTGGAATGGTTTTTCAACGTAGCCACACTTTGCCTTGATGACAGCTTTGCACAATCTTGGCATTCTCTCAGCCAGCTTCACCTGGAATGGTTTTTCAAAGTAGCCACACTTTGCCTTGATGACAGCTTTGCACACTCTTGGCATTCTCTCAACCAGCTTCACCTGGAATGCTTTTCCAACAGTCTTGAAGGAGTTCCCACATGTGCTGAGTACTTGTTGGTTGCTTTTCTTTCACTCTGCAGTCCAAACCATCTCACTTGGGTTGAGGTCGGGTGATTGTGGAAACCAGGTCATCTGATGCAGCTCTCCATCACTCTGTAGAAAATAGTCCAAATAAAGAAGAAGCCTGTAATGACTAGGTGTGTCCAAACTTTTGAATGGTACTGTATATACAATACCAGTGAAGTTTGGACACACCCACTCTTTCCAGGGTTGTAGAATATTATTGTTGACATGTCCTAATAATTTACTTAACCCCTTATGTACCGTTCTAGTAACAAACCAACAATTGGCACTAGCTGTCATTATAGCAGGTAAAGGGAGATTGCATATGAATAAATATATATTTTCCATACATTTCTATTGAATAATAAATCACCAGAATACGTTCTATACATATTTTCTGTACATACAAAATGCAGAGGTCAGAGGGTTTAAGATAGCAGGGCTATGGGACAGTGGAGATTAGTTTATGAATTGCCTGGCAGTGAATGTATAGGAATGATTCAAATGGAACTGTTAACAGCCATTAATTACCCAGGTAGTATTGTGAATAACTAGTGGCTATTAACCAATCGGCATCCAGGATCCAATTGTACGGTTTTATAATGAGGGATCTAGTCTAGATTAAAACTCATAGGAAGGACGTTTTATCATGTGGAGGTTTCATTCAGGTCTCTCTGTTTAACCAAATACTCTGTCTTTGGCAGGAGAGAGACCAGACTCTCAATCTGACAGCAGTAAGAGTCCTTCAGAGGAACCAGACCCAGAGACTCCCAAACCAGTGAGACGACTCAACTGCTCCCAGTGTAATAAGAGTTTCAAGTTGTCATGGAACCTAAAAGAGCATGAGAGGGCACACACAGGAGAAAAGCCTTTCCACTGCTCCCAGTGTGGAAAGAAATTTTCACGATCACAGAGCCTAAAAATACATGAGAGGACACACACAGGGGAGAAGCCTTATCTCTGCTCCCAGTGTGGAAAGTGTTTTACCCAATTAGCTTACCGAAAAGAGCATGAAAGGAAACACACTGAAGAAAAGACTTACCAATGTTCCCAGTGTGGAAAGAGATTTTCACAATCACAGGAACTAAATTCACACGAGAGGACACACACAGGGGAGAAACTTCACCACTGCGCCCATTGTGAAAAGTGTTTTACTCAGTTAGGGAGCCTGAACAAACATAATAGAATACACACAGGAGAGAAGCCTTACCCCTGTGCCCATTGTGGAAAGAGATTTTCTAGATCACAGGACCAAAAATCACATGAGAGGACACACACAGGGGAGAAACCTTACCATTGCTCCCTATGCGGAAAGGATTTTACCCATTTAGGGAGCCTGAACAAACATAAGAAGAGAATACACTCTGGAGTGAAGCCTTACTCATGTTCCCATTGCCTAATGAATTTCAGGTTGTTAAATAACCTTAAGGAGCATGAGAGGACACACACATCTTACTGTGGTCCCAGTGGAAAAGATTTTACCAATTTAGGGAAACTATAAGATCATGAGAGGACACACGGGAGAAATCACGCAGTTGTTCCCAGTGTGGAAAGAGTTTTACCCAGTTAGGGAGCCTGAAAAGGAACACGCATACAGGGGAGGATAAGCTCACAGTTTGGAAAGAGTTTTAGTTAGGGAACCTAATTGTGGAAAGACATTTTCCAGGACAGAGGACCTGAAATCACATGACAGAATAGACAGGCTGTGTTCTGATGAGTCGCTGTGTTCTGACTTGTTTGACTGTTTTATGCCGCATTAAATCTTCTTGTTTATATGAAATCTTTATCAAGAATAGGCATGTTTAAAAAAAAAAAATCCTCTGGAGACATGAGTATGTCTAAAATCAGATTATAATTTTAAATATATTTTGTTTTGATTCTACACTTCGATTTTTTGTATACATGTTAGAACCCCTAGATGTTAATGACATGATTTGGATATTTTAAAATGTAAATTGTTAATTGGATGAATATTGTGTGTATTTCTTGATTCTCTAACCTTGAATCTTCAGGAAATGTAATTTAGGTTTCATTTAGTTAATTTGTGTTCTAGTCTTCAAGCTAAAGATGTATGAAAATGGGATGATTTTCTGATAACATTGATAGGTTGTTGACATAAACTGTCACTACCTCTTGAATGTTCCCATCGGTATTATTCCACCATGTTAGAGAGAACACAGGTGCTGATTGTAAAAAAACATTTGATTAATGCACCATTTTTATCTGAATAAAAATGAATTTTTTAACTGTGTTAGCCACTAGTGGACATTCATTATATACATGTACATCTATGTACTTACAGAAATTAGCTCTTCTGAGTGGGTGAATGGATTGCTGGAAGGTGTATAACACAACGTGTCGGTCAGAACACAAGGAGAGGGAAGTTTTAGCAATTTTTAAAAATGTTTTTGCTAATTTAATTCAAGGTGACAGACGGTGACACATTCAATATGACGTTACACACTCTTGGCTGCATCTTGCTGATATAGGGTGTAATCATTCGTCCATCAGTTGCAAAAGATCATTTCTATTGGACAAATTCAGGTATTTTTATCCCCGTTTCATAACGTTTTTCAACAGAATCATCGGGATAAACACACCCCTGATCACCCACACACACAGTTCACTTTCATAGCAGCCACGTACAAACAGCATGACCCCTTTGCTCATGGTATAATTCTTTCTCCCATCTACGCACTCTCCTCTTCTCACCTTTTCCCTTCGTTTGTGGACTTCAGTGCACAACACATCAGCTGTATGTGACCAGGAGAAAAAAACTTTCCAAGCCAAACCAATATCATAACCGCTACACACAGCCTATATCATTGTCACCATATTAGCTAAAGTAACGTCGTAGTCAACATAACTAATAGGACTAACATGTTAGTAAACCTGCTACAATCATGCAGTAACTTTACAGTGCAATAAATTAGTAAAACCAAAAGCTTACCTTGACTTGGAACAGTTCCAGTGTTGGATAGCCAGCTAGCTAACATAGCATCCCTCTCTGTTTGAGCCGGGTGTCTGAGTAGGCTAAACTAGTAGGCTAAACCAGCTAGCTGCATGGAACACATACTATGAAATATAGCTAGCTCTCGCTTCATTTTTGAATAAATTATTTGTTCAAAACTGTTCAGCTATTGTGTCTTTCTCTCTTTGAGTCAACTACTCACAACATTTTATGCACTGCAGTGCTAGCTAGCTGTAACTTATGCTTTCAGAGGCTTTTGGGTTGGTAGCGTGTGGAAAGAGGCTATTGGATTGGTAGCGTGTGGAGAGAGACTATTGAGAGCAGTCCAAGACACGTCTGTTGGGTTGGTAGGTTGTGGAAAGAGACTATTGAGAGCAGTCCAAGACACGTCTTTTGGGTTGGTAGGTTGTGGAAAGAGACTATTGAGAGCAGTCCAAGTTATGGACTTAGACCTGCCTCTTCACAGTTGGGGGTTATTGCTGTTGATTAGGTTTGATGGAGGTGTGTGGCGACCAATAAGGGGAGAGCTTGTCTGTCAAATGAAGGGGTTTCAGGGTATTGAACAGGGGTGTGTTCAATTTGATTGAACGTTGCGGAAGAGTTTGTACTGAATAACACTATTACCAACATTTTCTTGTACGTTCTTGAACAGACTATGAGGTACATTTTGGTTTGCTCCAGTTGGTGGGTGTGGCGGCGTGTGGCTAGAGTCTAAGGTATTTTGGGCCATTTTTCACTACTGTCATAACTCTCCTGTGATGATCTGAAGGATCAGGATACAGTGGGTCTCTCTCGTAGAGGGGGAATGTCATGACTCTCCTGTGGCGATATGAAGGATCAGGTTACAGTGGGTCTCTTTCGAAGAGGGGGGAGAGCGAGAAGTTGGCTGTTTTATGGTCGGTCATAAAATACGGTGCCCCTATGGCCTGTAGTGTTCGAGATTAGAATGTAAACTGTGGAACACGGAGAGACCCTTGGACAATCAAAAGTTTGAATAATTAAACAATATTTCTATTTTTGAGAATGTCGGAGTGGTCCGTGGACACTTAAGGGACAGTCATGACGAGTGTGCTTTATTTGGTGATCTCATGAAGGACAGGAAACACTCTTTACTGTGTCTTTGGTTGTGTACACTTCTTAATTATGGGGGTTACATCTACATATTGTGAAATGTATGTGATTAAACATGAAACTATTTGTGAAACGATGTAATGTGATGTCTAAATTAGAAAATATGGGTTTTTATGTAAAGTTAACCAAATCAGAGGCCATGGCCACGTGAGTGTAGACATTATGTCGGCGTCACGGACCACCCTTTTCTCAAAAGTATATAAAACCCCACTCCTGACTAAATTTACATCAGACCACGCAAACGTAAGCTAAGGTTGCAAATGGTTGAATTTTTAAGACCAGAAAATATGAAGCGGCAGCTACAAGTTGAAATGGTTGGCACTACAACTCTACCAAAGGACAAGACTATACAGCGTGGAGCATTGGCTACACGGCTGGAAACGGTTAAACTCTGAGACTATCGATTCACTACAGAAGTAAGAAGTCCAAGGCCGTCAAGCTACCAGTCTGCAGCCAGAAATGTACTAAGCCAAGGACAAGAATACCGACAACCGCCGAAACATCTACAGTATTCTATGCGACAACCATGGGTACGCCTAACGTATCCATTATAAAGACAACCAGAGACTTTGTCGATTGACTTTTCAGCAGATGGACCGGCGACCACAGAGAGACAACAAGACATACACTCGTAAATGTGATTTATTTTCGATTGAGCCGTAGTTCATGTAAGGTATTAGCAATTTCTATGAGTGTAGTTATCAGCTATGAGTTTCCCGCTATTGAGCGGTCCACATCCTCTTTCCTTTGTCTACCAAGCCGTCATATCGGTTTCATCCGCTAGGGACTTTTTCTTTGTATCATGTAATAACCCATGTATGAACTAATTGTGTGTATGATAAAGTGATTTATATGTTTAAAGTAATGACTAAAGAATTCCACTCTGAAACGTATTTAACTGTGTGAAATGTATTAGAATTAAAAGACTTTAATCCAATAATGTGTGTGTGTAAGACAAGTTAAGACAACATAACATTGTGTTACTATGTAGCAATGTGAGAAATGTATAGTTAAGGCAACAAAGGACAACTGAACTACAGATGACCTAGTTATACCTGAAAACTGACAACAGGAAAGAGGCCCCTTCTAAGGCCCCTCTAATGTAGGGAGGATAGTAACGGCTAGAAACTGCTGGTAGAACAGGAATGAACTAGGAATGTGAAGTGTGGAAGAATACAGCCCACCTAAAGAGAGGTGGAGTTTCTTCTGATGTGTGTGTGTGTGTGTGTGTGTGTGTGTGTGTGTGTGTGTGTGTGTGTGTGTGTGTGTGTGTGTGTGTGTGTGTGTGTGTGTGTGTGTTAAAATTACTGTGCTCTCATTTTTTACTTCAGAGCGCTCTCTGAATAAAGAATTAACCTTTTGCAGAATCGGAGACTTTGCCGTGGTGCCCCGACTTCGTAGTTAATTAAAGTTTAAATGATTAGTAATAATAATTACACAGAGAATTGATTTGATAAAATAACAGTCTTCACATTTAATAATGTCACGGAATGACACTACCTTGACATTTTGTCTTCTACAGTGGTCCTCCTGTATAGGATAAACCAGTCCTTTATGGTTATGGGTTCAGCTGTATAGGATAAACCAGTCCTTTATGGTTATGGGTTCAGCTGTATGGGATAAACCAGTCCTTTATGGTTATGGGTTCAGCTGTATAGGATAAAGCAGTCCTTTATGGTTATGGGTTCAGCTGTATAGGATAAAGCAGTCCTTTATGGTTATGGGTTCAGCTGTATAGGATAAACCAGTCCTTTATGGTTATAGGTTCAGCTGTATAGGATAAACCAATCCTTTATGGTTATGGGTTCAGCTGTATAGGATAAACCAGTCCTTTATGGTTATGGGTTCAGCTGTATAGGATAAACCAGTCCTTTATGGTTATGGGTTCAGCTGTATAGGATAAACCAGTCCTTTATGGTTATGGGTTCAGCTGTATAGGATAAACCAGTCCTTTATGGTTATGGGTTCAGCTGTATAGGATAAACCAGTCCTTTGTGGTTATGGGTTCAGCTGTATAGGATAAACCAGTCCTTTGTGGTTATGGGTTCAGCTGTATAGGATAAACCAGTCCTTTATGGTTATGGGTTCAGCTGTATAGGATAAACCAGTCCTTTATGGTTATGGGTTCAGCTGTATGGGATAAACCAGTCCTTTATGGTTATGGGTTCAGCTGTATAGGATAAACCAGTCCTTTATGGTTATTGGCTCAGCTGTATAGGATAAACCAGTCCTTTATGGTTATGGGTTCAGCTGTATTGGATAAACCAGTCCTTTATGGTTATGGGTTCAGCTGTATAGGATATAGGATAAACCAGTCCTTTGTGGTTATGGGTTCAGCTGTATAGGATAAACCAGTCCTTTATGGTTATGGGTTCAGCTGTATGGGATAAACCAGTCCTTTATGGTTATGGGTTCAGCTGTATAGGATAAACCAGTCCTTTATGGTTATGGGTTCAGCTGTATAGGATAAACCAGTCCTTTATGGTTATGGGTTCAGCTGTATAGGATAAACCAGTCCTTTGTGGTTATGGGTTCAGCTGTATAGGATAAACCAGTCCTTTGTGGTTATGGGTTCAGCTGTATAGGATAAACCAGTCCTTTATGGTTATGGGTTCAGCTGTATAGGATAAACCAGTCCTTTATGGTTATGGGTTCAGCTGTATAGGATAAACCAGTCCTTTATGGTTATGGGTTCAGCTGTATAGGATAAACCAGTCCTTTATGGTTATGGGTTCAGCTGTATGGGATAAACCAGTCCTTTATGGTTATGGGTTCAGCTGTATAGGATAAACCAGTCCTTTATGGTTATTGGCTCAGCTGTATAGGATAAACCAGTCCTTTATGGTTATGGGTTCAGCTGTATTGGATAAACCAGTCCTTTATGGTTATGGGTTCAGCTGTATAGGATATAGGATAAACCAGTCCTTTGTGGTTATGGGTTCAGCTGTATAGGATAAACCAGTCCTTTATGGTTATGGGTTCAGCTGTATGGGATAAACCAGTCCTTTATGGTTATGGGTTCAGCTGTATGGGATAAACCAGTCCTTTGTGGTTATGGGTTCAGCTGTATAGGATAAACCAGTCCTTTATGGTTATGGGTTCAGCTGTATAGGATAAACCAGTCCTTTATGGTTATGGGTTCAGCTGTATAGGATAAACCAGTCCTTTATGGTTATGGGTTCAGCTGTGTAGGATAAACCAGTCCTTTATGGTTATGGGTTCAGCTGTATAGGATAAACCAGTCCTTTATGGTTATGGGTTCAGCTGTATAGGATAAACCAGTCCTTTATGGTTATGGGTTCAGCTGTATAGGATAAACCAGTCCTTTATGGTTATGGGTTCAGCTGTATAGGATAAACCAGTCCTTTGTGGTTATGGGTTCAGCTGTATAGGATAAACCAGTCCTTTGTGGTTATGGGTTCAGCTGTATAGGATAAACCAGTCCTTTATGGTTATGGGTTCAGCTGTATAGGATAAACCAGTCCTTTATGGTTATGGGTTCAGCTGTATGGGATAAACCAGTCCTTTATGGTTATGGGTTCAGCTGTATAGGATAAACCAGTCCTTTATGGTTATTGGCTCAGCTGTATAGGATAAACCAGTCCTTTATGGTTATGGGTTCAGCTGTATTGGATAAACCAGTCCTTTATGGTTATGGGTTCAGCTGTATAGGATATAGGATAAACCAGTCCTTTGTGGTTATGGGTTCAGCTGTATAGGATAAACCAGTCCTTTATGGTTATGGGTTCAGCTGTATGGGATAAACCAGTCCTTTATGGTTATGGGTTCAGCTGTATGGGATAAACCAGTCCTTTGTGGTTATGG
The DNA here is from genome assembly GCF_016432855.1 of Salvelinus namaycush. NCBI lineage: Eukaryota > Metazoa > Chordata > Actinopteri > Salmoniformes > Salmonidae > Salvelinus > Salvelinus namaycush. The sequence goes on from NW_024057846.1 coordinate 30,464, forward strand.
GTTCAGCTGTATAGGATAAACCAGTCCTTTATGGTTATGGGTTCAGCTGTATAGGATAAACCAGTCCTTTATGGTTATGGGTTCAGCTGTATAGGATAAACCAGTCCTTTATGGTTATGGGTTCAGCTGTGTAGGATAAACCAGTCCTTTATGGTTATGGGTTCAGCTGTATAGGATAAACCAGTCCTTTATGGTTATGGGTTCAGCTGTATAGGATAAACCAGTCCTTTATGGTTATGGGTTCAGCTGTATAGGATAAACCAGTCCTTTATGGTTATGGGTTCAGCTGTATAGGTTAAACCAGTCCTTTATGGTTATGTGCTCAGCTGTATAGGATAAACCAGTCCTTTATGGTTATGGGTTCAGTTGTATGGGATAAACCAGTCCTTTATGGTTATGGGTTCAGCTGTATAGGATAAACCATACCATCTACCCATCGTGTCCGATTTAAAAAATGCTTTACAGCGAAAACACAACATATGATTACGTTAGATCATCGCCAAGTATAAAAAACACACAGCCATTTTTCCAGCCAAAGATAGGAGTCACAAAAAGCAGATATCTTCATCAGATGACACTCATAGGACATCATGTTACACAATACATGTGTGTTTTGTTCGATAGCCACGTCAAATAACAGAAATACTCATCATAAACTTTGATGAAAGATACATGTTTTACATAGAATTAAAGATACACTTGTTGTTAATGCAACCGCTGTGTCAGATTTCAAAAACACTTTACGGAAAAAGCACACCATGCAATAATCTGAGACGGCGCTCAGATATAAAAAACATTTCTCCGCCATGTTGGAGTCAAGAGAACTACGAAATTACATCATAAATATTCCCTTACCTTTGATTATCTTCATCAGAATGCAGTCCCAGGAATCCTAGTTCCACAATAAATTGTTGTTTTGTTCGATAATGTCAATTATTTATGTCTAAGTAGCTACTTTTGTACACATGTCCAAACGCTCGCGCAGATCCAGGCGAACTCGGACGAAAACTTCTAAAAGTTGTATTACAGGTCGAATAAACTGGTCAAACTAAGTAGAGAATCAATTTTCAGGATGTTGTTATCATATATATCCAATAACGTTCCAACCGGAGCATTCCTTTGTGTCTACAGAAGTACTGGAATGCAAGGCGATATCATGTGGAATGCGCGTGACCAAGAACTGGCACTCTGCCAGACCACTGACTGAAACACCTCCCATCCGGTCCCACATCACAGTAGAGGCTTCATTCAACGTTTTACAGACTGTTGACATCTAGCGGAAGGCGTAGGAAGTGCAAACAGATCCATATCTTACAGGGATTTGAATAGGCGATGAGTTGAAAATCAACCAGCCCCAGAATTTCCACTTCCTGTTTTGAAGTTTGCCTGCCATATGAGGTCTGTTATACTCACAGACATAATTCAAACAGGTTTAGAAACTTCAGAGTGTTTTCTATCCAATAGTAATAATAATATGCATATATTAGCATATGGGACAGAGTAGGAGGCAGTTCACTCTATTCATCCAAAGTGAAAATGCTTCCCCCTATCCCTAAAAAGTTAAGAGACAAAAACACTGGTTGTTCATTCTATTGTTTCTAGCCAATCACACTGGTTGTTCATTCTATTGTTTCTAGCCAATCACACTGGTTGTTCATTCTATTGTTTCTAGCCAATCACACTGGTTCTGCATTCTATTGTTTCTAATCACACTGGTTGTTCATTCTATTGTTGCTGATTGGTTGATAGCTGTTAGTTATTCACGTTAATTCCGGGTAATGGCTGTTAACAGTTTCCATTTGAATTGTTCCACAGCCCATAATGGAGGGTTCATTCAGGTCTCTCTGTTTAACTAAATACTCATTTTGTCTTTGGCAGGAGAGAGACCAGACTCTCAATCTGACAGCAGAAAGAGTCCTTCAGGAGATCCAGACCCTGAGACGCCCAATCCAGCGATGCAACACCACTGCTCCCAGTGTAATATGAGTTTTAAGTGGTTATGGAAGCTGAAAGAGCATGAAAGGAAACACACAGGAGAAAAGCCCTTCCAATGCTCCCAATGTGGAAATAAATTCTCACGATCACATGACCTAAAATCACATGAGAGGACACACACAGGGGAAAAACCACACAATTGCTCACAGTGTGGAAAGCTTTTTTCCCATTTAGGGAACCTGAACAAACATAAGAGAATACACTCTGGAGAGAAGCCTTACCCCTGTTCCCATTGTGGAAAGAATTTTAGGTTGTCAGGTAACCTGAAAACGCACGAGAGGACACACACAGGGGAGAAACCTTACCATTGCTCCCTGTGTGGAAAGGATTTTACCAAGTTAGGGAACCTGAAAGATCATGAGAAGAAACACACAGGAGAAAAGCCTTACCACTGCTCCAATTGTGGAAAGAGATTTTCAACATCATCGGACTTAAGAAAGCATGAGATGACGCACACAGGGGAGAAGTCTTACCATTGCTCTCAGTGTGGAAATAGTTTCTTACGATCACATGACCTAAAATCACATGAGCGGACACACACAGGGGAAAAACCACACAGTTGTTCCCAGTGTGGAAAGTGTTTTTTGCATTTAGGGAACCTGAACAAACATAAGAAAATACACTCTGGGGAGAAGCCTTACCCCTGTTCCCATTGTGGAAAATTCTTTAGGTCGTTAGATAACAAGAGGGAGCATGAGAAGACACACATAGGTAAGAAGCTTCACCATTGCGCCTTGTGCGGAAAGAGATATTCACGATCACATGACCTAAAATCACATAAAAGAAAACACACAGGCGAAGAAAACACACAATTACACACCAAGGGGAAAAATCACACAATTGGTCCCAGTGAGGAAAGAATTGTACGCAGTTAGAGAACCTCGTCCAATTGTGGAACTATATTTTCCCGGTCACATTACCTAAATTCACATCAAATCAAACCAAGCGGTATTTATTCAGCACATTTCAGACATGGAACACAATGGGCTTCACGGGAAAAAACGATGAAAACAAAAACTGAAACGTTTACTACACAACAAACATAAGAGGATAAGAAACTAAAGATTGACTGGTCTTGGTCAGTACCTGTACAGTTGACCAATGGCTGTCTTGTGTAGATCAGACAGGAGAGCATTACAGTAGTCAAGCCTGCTTGTAATAAATATTACTACACAACAAACATAAGAGGATAAAAAACTAAAGATTAACAATAAAAACATTTGTGCCCAGCTGTCGATAAAAACACCGGTGGGCTAGCACTGCTAGCATTTGTCTGCTCCATTTTCATGATGGCGGCTACTTGCTACTTAACAGGAATCCAGGACACAAACTTGCGGTGTCAGCCGTAAAGACTGACTGCATTGCGGAACCAGTAGAAATTGTTTTTTTTTAAATGTTTTTTTTTTATTATGGAATATTACAACATACAATCTACCTGCAGTGAAGCCGTTCAACATTTACATTACATTCAGTCATCTAGCAGACTCCCATCCAGAGTTACCCACAGGAGCAACAAGGGTCAAGTGTCCCGCTCAAAGGGATGTCGACAGATCTCCCACCAAGTCAAATCGAGGACTCAAACTATTTATATATTTTGTGAAATTAATGCCAAGTATACAGTGGGGAGAACAAGTATTTGATGCACTGCCGGTTTTCCTACTTACAAAGCATGTAGAGGTCTGTAATTTTTATCATAGGTACACTTCAACTGTGAGAGATTAAAGACAATCAGCGATCAACGAGTTTAAACAGGTGCAGTTAATACAGGTAATGAGTGGAGAACAGGAGGGCTTCTTAAAGAAAAACTAACAGGTCTGTGAGAGCCGGAATTCTTACTGGTTGGTAGGTGATCAAATACTTATGTCATGCAATAAAATGCTAATTAATTACTTAAAAATCATACAATGTGATTTTCTGGATTTTTGTTTTAGATTCCGTCTCTCACAGTTGAAGTGTACCTATGATAAAAATGACAGACCTCTACATGCTTTGTAAGTAGGAAAACCTGCAAAATCGGCAGTGTATCAAATACTTGTTCTCCCCACTGTATCTACTTCACCATCAACCCCATTTTATAGGTAAACTACAGGATCATGTAAAAGCTGTATTTTTAAAAAGATCCAATACGTAATATTGTAGACTTATCATAATTAGGAGTCCAGAAAAGTTATCTAGATCGTCAATGAGACATTGGCAGGGATCTAGCTTGCGGACTAAATATAAAACTTGAGTCATTGGCATACATGGACACCTTTTTGTTTTTAAGCCTTGGATTACTGATCCTCTAATAATGTTGTTGTTAGAGCCGATGTGGAGATATTTGTACAAAAGACAGAACATACATGGCTCCATGTACGTGTGTGTAAATATATGAAATATGTATATGATGAAGTATCAGGTACCTTTATGATTTATATTGACCCGATTGAGATATATTCATTTGTTGTTAGTGGAACTTAGTATTTGGTTCCCCCTCTTGCCCATTCATTGTACTGTGGTAAGTGTGTTAGTGTTAGGATAAAGGCAGGAAGTTGGGACTTCAGGCGAGGGGAGGAGTCCTAGCTAGACGCGGGTGCGGTATAGTCTTTTGACCATACAGACATGCAAAAAGGCCATTTTATGTATTTTTCACGTCAAGTAATCTATGCTTTTAGTTGATTGGAGAATCATTTTTTTGTTAGATATAAGAAGAATAAACCTTTTTGTTACACCAGGATCCCTGGATCTCATTGAATGTTTTTGCCGTTTGGGAACTTTGAATGTGGACCGTATGTGTCCGAAACAACCCCGCTTCAGGCTTGGGCAGCGGCTATGGTCAATTGGTATTTGGAATTTCAATTGGAAGCCACTACAGTTGTTATTTGACCTGATTTTAATAGCTAGCATTTCGATGGCCATAACGAATAGATATGTTGACAGCAGACACCCTTGTTTAACTCCTCTTGACAATTCAAAACTCTCTGAGAAGTAGCCGCTGTTTACTATTTTACAGCTGGCGTTGCTACACATAACTTTTACCTATTGAATAAGTGACTCAACAAAATGTTAAAAGTCCAGGCATGTATATATAAAATCCAGTCTTGCTTTATCAAAGGCCTTTTCAGAATCTGCTATAAATACCAGGCCTGACTTCTTAGATGTTTCATGTTGTTCTATTATTTCTAGTAGTTGTCGTATATTATCTCCAATGTATTGTCTATGTAAAAAACCTGTCTGATCAGGATGAACAATACCTGGTAAAACCTTTTTAATTCTGAGTGCTTTGCATTTCGCTAGTATTTTTGCATCACAACATTGATGTGTAAGATGCCTCCAGTTTTTTAGATAGACTGGGTCTTTATATTTGCCATCTGGGTCTTGTTTTAATAACAGTGAAACCAGACCTTCCTGCTGAGTACCTGACAGACTACCATTTCTATATGGACTAGTTAAAACAAGCTAATAATGGAGCTTTGAGTATATAAAAAAAAGGCTTGATATACCTCTACCTGTATGCCATCAAGCCCTGGGGTTATTCCAGACTGAACGGATTTAATAGCCTCAAAAATGTATTCCTCTGTAATTTGTCCCTCGTAATGGTCTTTCTGTGCATTTGTTAATTTTCCATTTTATTTTTTAGAAAGAATTCCTTACAGTAATCATCATTCAGAGCATGAGACGGAAAGGAACATATCTGATTAAAATATTTAGCTTCCTCTTATAAAATATCATTCGGAGAATCATAGATGACTTTGTCTTTAATAAGTTTCTGACAATTATTTTTTGTAGAGTTTCTGTGTTGGAGATTCAGGAAGAATTTGGTGCATTTTTCTCCATATTCCATCGTTTGCTTTATTTTTGTAATAGATTACATTGGATGGTTCTGGAATAAGTTCCTCCAGTTCTTTTTGTTTTTCCTCCAACTTATTTTGTATCTCTGTAGTATCATTTTTATTGCTATCTACCTGTACTATAGGTTCATGTATTTCCATTCTTAGTCTTGTCTCTTTAGATAGAAACAACTTTTTTTTTTAATTATTGATGAATATTGAATTGAATGACCTCTGAAGGTACATTTAAAGGTATCCCAAACAAATAAGGGGATTTGCTGAACCTATATTGTACTGGTAAAAATCAGTTATAAATTATTTAGTCTTCGTTAAGAATAAATTGTCCTGCTTTGATAAGATGTCAATATCCGCATCCACATGAAAATTCTGTAAGAGTGAAGGCCAATTAGATGATGGTCTGATCACATTTTGTCTCCTATCAATACCTATTTAACCTTTGATGCGAGAGAGAAAGAGACAAGAAAGTAGTCAAGACGACTAGCTTAATTATGTCTCCTCCATGTATATCGCAATAGGTCAGGGGTTGTTAGTCCATAATATTTGTGTTCTCCGTAAGGGCACGGTGATGAGTGATTAGCTTTACGGTCCATTGAGGTACTTAACACTGTGTTATAGTCTACTAGCATAATCATATGATCATTTGTTGCCTGTAAGTTCAATAAATTGGTGTAAATGTTTTCTAATAAGTATGGATCATCCTGATTTGGACCATATAGATTAATACCATATAGATGATCTGTTTTTCCATCCACTTTTATATTCAAAAGGAGCCACCTTCCTTGCGAATCATTCTTGACTGTTTACACATTCGGATCGACATTTTTGTTAATTAATATCATCACACCTTTTGAGTTCCTTTGTCCATGACAGAACATTATTTCACCACCCCATTCCTTTTTCCACTCAACTTCATCTAAGGATGTAGATTGAGTTTCCTGTAAGTGGTATATGTTATATTCTTTTTCTTTCAGCCGCATAAAGACTGATCTTTTCCTATAATCTCTTAAGCCGTTACAATTATAACTGGCTATACTTATTGTAGCCCTTACTGTAACTATATACTATTCTCAGTCTAAATGAACCATAATTAGTGCTTGTAAAGTTACTGCCATAAGAGGTATTTTGACGGTCAAAAATAGAGATTTCAAATGTCTGATGTTTAGAATTCAAGAAACAGGTTCTAGCAACATTTATTTGGTTTTGTTTGCCTGTGCCACAGATGTTAGAACATTTAGTCAAGATATTACGTGTGTAGTAGATCTGTGTAGGTTGATGTGTATGATACTGCATGTGATTTAGTGAGAGTGTATACGATGTCTGGATTAGAGTAAGACTATAATGTGTGATGTCTAAATAAAGAAAAACCTATGAAAGAGACCTTGCATTACTATAGAGACGGCTTCACTACAGTACAAATGTATCCCGTACAATATGTTATTATTCCCCAATGTTTCTGTTCTGATATCTTCCCATTGCTTGTTGTAAACATAAATAAACATGTAGACAAAGACACAAAAGATAGACAAACAAAAATCATATTTAATTACAGAAAAGTTCTCGACAATAGAGAGAGACAGAGTGAGAGAAGAAAAGAGAGGGGAGAGGAGACAGAGAAGCTACTGGGGAATCCTCCACAAGCTACTGGGGAATCCGCCACAAGCTACTGGGGAATCCTCCACAAGCTACTGGGGAATCATCCACAAGCCAAGAGTGTGCAAAGCTGTCATCAAGGCAAAGGGTGGTTACTTTGAAGAATCTCAAATATAAAATATATTTTGATTTAACACTTGGTTTAACACTTTTTTGGTTACTACATGATTCCATATGTGTTATTTCATAGTTTTGATGTCTTCACTATTAAAGAAATAAAGAAAAACCCTGGAATGAGTAGGTGTATCCAAACTTTTGACTGGTACTGTATGTTGGGTTGGTAGAATGTGTAAAGACCCACCTCATTGGTTAATATTCACTGTAGTAGAAACATCTGTTGGGTTGGTAGAATGTGGAAAGACCCACCTCATTGGTTAATATTCCCTGTAGTAGAAACATCTGTTGGGTTGGTAGAATGTGGAAAGGCCCACCTCATTGGTTAATGTTCCCTGTAGTAGAAACATCTGTTGGGTTGGTAGAATGCGGAAACACCCACCTCATTGGTTAATATTCCCAGTAGTAGAAACATCTGTTGGATTGGTAGAATGTGGAAAGACCCACCTCATTGGTTAATATTCACTGTAGTAGAAACATCTGTTGGGTTGGTAGAATGTGGAAAGACCCACCTCATTGGTTAATATTCACTGTAGTAGAAACATCTGTTGGGTTGGTAGAATGTGGAAAGACCCACCTCATTGGTTAATATTCACTGTAGTAGAAACATCTGTTGGGTTGGTAGAATGTGGAAAGACCCACCCCAGTCCACCCACCTCATTGGTTAGTTTTCTCCGGGTAATGAGTCATGCAGTTTAAAGGCAGTGGTCCATTTTGAACCCACAACTCCTCCCTGTTTTTCAACTAGTCGCTCAGTGTAACAGTATAACTTTAGACCGTCCCCTCGCCCCGACCCGGGCGCGAACCAGGGACCCTCTGCACACATCAACAACAGTCACCCACGAAGCGTCGTTACCCATCGCAGAGCAAGGGGCAACACTACTTATAGGTTTCAGAGCAAGTGACGTAACTGATTGAAACGCTACTAGCGCGTACCCGCTAACTAGCTAGCCATTTCACATCCGTTACATCAGTACAGCACCGTTAACGTTTAATTTAACGCTCTACTACTTTAACGTTCTGAACACTCAGTACTGTTACACCGTGTAGGAGTAGTTTGGACCTACTCAGCACTGTTACACCGTGTAGGAGCAGTTTGGACCTACTCAGCACTGTTACACCGTGTAGGAGCAGTTTGGACCTACTCAGTACTGTTACACCGTGTAGGAGCCGTTTGGACCTACTCAGTACTGTTACACCGTGTAGGAGCAGTTTGGACCTACTCAGTACTGTTACACCGTGTAGGAGCAGTTTGGACCTACTCAGTACTGTTACACCGTGTAGGAGCAGTTTGGACCTACTCAGTACTGTTACACCGTGTAGGAGCAGTTTGGACCTACTCAGTACTGTTACACCGTGTAGGAGCAGTTTGGACCTACTCAGTACTGTTACACCGTGTAGGAGCAGTTTGGACCTACTCAGCACTGTTACACCGTGTAGGAGCAGTTTGGACCTACTCAGTACTGTTACACTGTGTAGGAGCAGTTTGGACCTAGTTGCCTTATTGGGATAACTGTTTGTTTGATTTTCTAAATGTGCAGGAGTAAATTGTTTTAAATTCTCACCCATTAAAGATATTCGCTAATCGACACATGCTTTTCTTTATACATCTCAATATAATTATATTATATCATTAAATAAATGAAAAATCTATTTAAGTGTCTCAAAATAAAATAAAAATTTCCCTTGACTGTGTTACCCTCCCCAGCCAGCAAATGACGATGTGCCTGTTTCAGGCAATGCTGCAAGTGTGACGTATAATCTAATGGACGGGACTCTTCTTCAACAACAAAAGCGAGTCATTCACCTCGATTGCTTTTAGCCAACATAGCCGAAAACATTTCATCTCTTTAAATGCTTTCGTTGTATATTAGCCACTGTGTTTTAAACACACTTGTCGTATCTATTAGCTAGTTACACCATTTAATTTAATATTTACGTTGTTGTTTGTCAGCTAGCTAGCTAAATTAGCAGTAGTGCTAGTCTAGTCACTAATGCTACCTAGCTATTTAGCTAACATCCCGACCATGAGCTCATTAAACAACTCCCCACCGTCTAAAGCGGGGATCTGCTGGACGGAGAAAGAAGCTCTGGGGCTGAACATTGTCGTGAAAGAGGAGAAGGAAGAAGAGGATGTCACAGTGAAACAAGAAACAGAGGTTGAGGCTGTTACAGTGAAAGAAGAAGAGAAAGAAGTTACATTGACAGAAGACGAAGACGCGTTCAGAGTGAAAGAGGAGGAGGATATTACAGTAAAAGAGGAGGAAGAGAAAGAGGAGGTGACTGTCACAGTGAAAGAAGAGGAAGACGTTTTTGGCATGAGGGAAGTGGGGGAGATTACTGTCACATTGGAGGAAGAAGAGGAGGAGACAGGATATCTGATTAACAGCAGTGAGTAATATCTTAATAACAGGGGTACAAACTCTGCAGTTGTTGAACCGATGTGTGGTTTTAAAGGGTTATTCTACTGAAGGTCTACACTTTAATAGGTCTGTGCTTTAGGAATTGTTAAAACTACAAATAGACGGGGCGGCCAATAAAACGTTTATCAAACAAATTCAATCAAATTTATTTATAAGCCCTTCTTACATCAGCTGATGTCACAAATTGCTATACAGAAACCCAGCCTAAAACCCCAAACAGCAAGCAATGCAGGTGTAGAAGCACGGTTGCTAGGAGAAACTCCCTAGAAAGGCCAGAACCTAGGAAGAAACATAGAGGTACCAGGCTATGAGGGGTGGCCAGTCCTCTTCTGGCTGTGCCGGGTGGACATTATAACAGAACATAATAACAGAACACAATAATCACAGTGGTTGTCAAGGGTGCAACAGGTCAGCACCTCAGGAGTAAATGTCAGTTTGCTTTTCATAGCCGATCATTCAGAGTATCTCTACAGCTCCTGCTGTCTCTAGAGAGTTGAAAACAGCAGGTCTGGGACAGGCAGCACGTTCAGTGAACAGGTCAGGGTTCCATAGCCGCAGGCAGAACAGTTGAAACTGGAGCAGCAGCACTGCCAGGTGGACTGGGGACAGCAAGGAGTCATCAGGCCATGTAGTCCTGAGGTATGGTCCTAGGGCTCAGGTCCTCCGAAAGAAAGAGAGAGAGAATTAGAGAGTGCATACTTAAATTCACACAGGACACCGGAAAAGATAGGAGAAATACTCCAGATATAACAGACTGACCCTAGCCCCCCAACACAAACTACTGCAGCATAAATACTGGAGGCTGAGACAGGAGGGTTCGGGAGACACTGTGGCCCCGTCCGACGATACCCACGGACAGGGCCAAACAGGCAGGATATAACCCCACCCACTTTGCCAAAGCACAGCCCCCACACCACTAGAGGGATATCTTCAACCACCAACTTACCATCCTGAGACAAGGCCAAGTATAGCCCAAAAAGATCTCCGCTACGGCACAACCCAAGTGGGGGCGCCAACCCGGACAGGAAGATCACGTCAGTGACTCAACCCACTCAAGTGACGCACCCCTCCTAGGAACGGCATGGAAGAGCACCAGTAAGCCAGTGACTCAGCCCCTGTAATAGGATTAGAGGCAGAGAATCCCAGTGGAGAGAGGGGAACCGGCCAGGCAGAGACAGCAAGGGCGATTCTTTGCTCCAGCGCCTTTCCGTTCACCTTCACACCCCTGGGCCAGACTACACTCAATCATAGGACCTACTGAAGAGATGAGTCTTCAATAAAGACTTAAAGGTTGAGACCGAGTCTGCGTCTCTCACATGGGTAGGCAGACCATTCCATAAAAATGGAGATCTATAGGAGAAAGCCCTGCCTCCAGCTGTTTGCATAGAAATTCTAGGGACAATTAGGAGGCCTGCGTCTTGTGACCGTAGCGTACGTGTAGGTATGTACGGCAGGACCAAATCGGAAAGATAGGTAGGAGCAAACCCATGTAATGCTTTGTAGGTTAGCAGTAAAACCTTGAAATCAGCCCTTGCCTTAACAGGAAGCCAGTGTAGGGAAGCTAGCACTGGAGTAATATGATCAAATGTTCTAGTTCTAGTCAAGATTCTAGCAGCCGTATTTAGCACTAACTAAGGTTTATTTGGTGATTTATCCGGGTAGCCGGAAAATAGAGCATTGCAGTAATCTAACCTAGAAGTAACAAAAGCATGGATACATTTTTCTGCATCATTTTTGGACAGAAAGTTTCAGATTTTTTGCAATGTTACGTAGATGGAAAAAAAGCTGTCCTTGAAACAGTCTTGATATGTTCGTCAAAAGAGAGATCGGGATCCAGAGTAACGCCGAGGTCCTTCACAGTTTTATTTGAGACGACTGTACAACCTTTGTAACATTTGTAAACATCTGAATATCTCTTTCTGTAGTGCTTTGCTTGACATCACATAAAAGCAAAAATCAACTCACGATGAAGAGGACAGAATCAAGACAAGGAAGGATCATTTTGATCTGGATGAAATGTATACAATTAAATGTATAAAAACCAAAATGACCACAGGTTATTTCAAATCCTTAGTAGTACTTAAGACGCATTTCTGCATCAATCTAAGTAACATAATTATAATAAAATAATAACTAATCCTCATCAGAATCCGTCAGTTTAAACTAGAGATATTGAGACGCAGCACATGGGCTGAGTCTTAATCCACCGCAGCATATGGGTTGAGTCTTAATCCACCTCATCTGCCTAGGTTGGCCTTCCGCAACTGCGGTGGAAGATGGCCGAGTACAAATCAAATGTTATTTGTCACATGCGCCGAATACAGCAGGTGTAGGTGGACCTTACAGTGAAATGATTACTTACAAGCCCTTAACCAACAATTCAGTTTGAAGAAAAACATTTCCTGATCTTATATCTCCTAGACAGAGGACATTCTTATATCTCCTAGACAGAGGACATTCTTATATCTCCTAGACAGAGGACATTCTTATATCTCCTAGACAGAGGACATTCTTATATCTCCTAGACAGAGGACATTCTTATATCTCCTAGACAGAGGACATTCTTATATCTCCTAGACAGAGGACAGACACATCAACACCTTCTTCCTTATAATAAACATTTTGACCGTCTTATTCAATGCGTTTCTATGGGCTATAGTAGTAAAGGACAAATAAAATATTTTATCAAATGTTGAAGTTTTTTGGGGGGGGGGGGAGACCTAAAGGCATCCTACAATTCTTAATCTAAATGATCCATGGCATAATCATCTTAAAACAATTCCATATGTTAGCTCAGTCTAAAAACACCAACATTCCCAATGTTGGAATTTATGGAAAAATTACAATTTATGTCAAACAGTTACACTGTTTCTATTGTTAACCTTTTGTAATAGTTTTTTTATTTAACCTTTATTTAACTAGACACAAGTCAGTTAAGACTAGAAACCGAAATTCTTAATTACAATGACGGCCTCGGAACAGTGGGTTAACTGCCTTGTTCAGGGACAGAACGACAGATTTTTACCTCGTCAGCTCGGGGATTCACTCTAGCAACCTTTCGGTTTCTAGTCCAATGCTCTAACCACTAGGCTACCTGCCTCCCCTTCTAACACAAGTCCATTTTTTAAAATTCCCCAAAATAAGCATATATTTAAAAAAATATATACATTTTTTGGGGTCAAGTTTTATGTTTACAAGTATGTTTTTCTTGTTTTTCTTGTTTTGAAAAGTTATTTTGATAAATTTCATCCATTCCATGTTATTCATTCAAAGTTTTGAATTTCTGTGATACTCAGGCAATTGAGCTAATCTGAAGACCTAAAATGGCCACCGATATGGCCTTTATAGGGCAATATGGGCACCCGTGGATATGACCTAAAATGGCCACCGATAAGGCCGTTAAAGGGCAATATGGGCACCGGTGGGTATGACCTAAAATGGCCACCGATATGGCTGTTATAGGGCAATATGGGCACCAGTTGATATGACCTAAAATGGCCACCGATTGGGCCGTTAAAGGGCAATATGGGCACCGGTGGATATGACCTATAATGGCCACCGATATGGCCGTTAAAGGGCAATATGGGCGCCGGTGGGTATGACCTAAAATGGCCACCGATATGGTCGTTATGGGCCCTGCTGGGTATGACCTACAATGGCCACCGATAAGGTCGTTATAGGGCAATATGGGCACCAGTGGATATGACCTAAAATGGCCACCGATATGGCCTTTATAGTGCAATATGGGCACCTGTGGATAGGACCAAAAATGGCCACCGATATGGCCGTTAAAGGGCAATATGGGCACCGGTGGATATGACCTAAAATGGCCACCGATATGGTCGTTATGGGCACCGCTGGGTATGACCTAAAATGGCCACCGATATGGCCGTTATAGGGCAATCAATATGGGCACCGGTGGATATGACCTAAAATGGCCACAGATATGGCCTTTATAGGGCAATATGGGCACCGCTGGGTATGACCTACAATGGCCACCGATATGGTCGTTATGGGCCCTGCTGGGTATGACCTACAATGGCCACCGATAAGGTCGTTATAGGGCAATATGGGCACCAGTGGATATGACCTAAAATTGCCACCGATATGGCCTTTATAGTGCAATATGGGCACCGGTGGATATGACCAAAAATGGCCACCGATATGGTCGTTATGGGCACCGCTGGGTATGACCTAAAATGGCCACCGATATGGTTGTTATGGGCACCGCTGGGTATGACCTAAAATGGCCACCGATATGGCCGTTATAGGGCAATATGGGCACTGGTGGATATGACCTAAAATGGCCACCGATATGGCCGTTAAAGGGCAATATGGGCACCGATGGATATGACCTAAAATGGCCACCGATATGGCCGTTACAGGGCAATATGGGCACCGATGGATATGACCTAAAATGGCCACCGATATGGCCGTTACAGGTCAATATGGGCACCAGTGGATATGACCTAAAATGGCCACCGATATGTTTTTTTTTGAGGGATAAATAAAAAACAAACCCCTAATATATAGCTGGATTAGATGAGGGCACTTCCACCGTAACGGAATTGTGCTGAGACTCACTTCAAATGTTTGCCTGACAGAAACCATTGATTTCAAAGTGTAACAAACCATACAACTCTTTTTGACAAGGACCACTTTTAGTCCCCAACCGACCCCCCGTGTCCCTAGGGGGGGGGGGTCGTTGGGGGGGGGGGGGGGGGGTCGTGCTCCACAGTTTGGGAACCACCCTGTAGCCTACTGACAACGTTACAAGCGTGATTCGTAAATCATGGAGAGAGATGTTTAGTGAGACAAGAATGGATTCACTTTTTCAATGATAGATAAGGATACTACAGTTAAATGTTTCACATTGGATTTTTTAAACTACAAAAAGGTAAGATGCGTTTTTAATTCTGTTGCTGCTCTCTCTGCGCACACACAAGCTGGTTAGCTAGCTAGCTTGGGCCCAACGTTAAGCCACCAGACATTCAAAGTTGCTCCTCCTAGGTATAATTCTGTGGGCCTAATTCAGATAATGCATATGTCATAACAAGATGCCCAGCTCTTCAAGCCAAGTTTGCTCCATCCTCTCTCGCTCTCTCCCCACCTGCAACATTTCAGTCACATCTCGCTTTCTACACTGGTCTGTCCACAGTGACTGGCAGCTCACTGGTCTGTCCATAGTGACTGGCAGCTCACTGGTCTGTCCACAGTGACTGGCAGCTCACTGGTCTGTCCATAGTGACTGGCAGCTTACTGGTCTGTCCACAGTGACTGGCAGCTTACTGGTCTGTCCACAGTGACTGGCAGCTCACTGGTCTGTCCATAGTGACTGGCAGCTCACTGGTCTGTCCACAGTGACTGGCAGCTCACTGGTCTGTCCATAGTGACTGGCAGCTTACTGGTCTGTCCGCAGTGACTGGCAGCTTACTGGTCTGTCCATAGTGACTGGCAGCTCACTGGTCTGTCCATAGTGACTGGCAGCTTACTGGTCTGTCCACAGTGACTGGCAGCTTACTGGTCTGTCCATAGTGACTGGCAGCTCACTGGTCTGTCCATAGTGACTGGCAGCTTACTGGTCTGTCCACAGTGACTGGCAGCTCACTGGTCTGTCCATAGTGACTGGCAGCTCACTGGTCTGTCCACAGTGACTGGCAGCTCACTGGTCTGTCCATAGTGACTGGCAGCTCACTGGTCTGTCCATAGTGACTGGCAGCTCAGTGGTCTGTCTATGGTAACTGGCAGCTCACTGGTCTGTCCATAGTGACTGGCAGCTCACTGGTCTGTCCGTAGTGACTGGCAGCTCACTGATCTGTCCGTAGTGACTGGCAGCTCACTGGTCTGTCCGTAGTGACTGGCAGCTCACTGGTCTGTCCATAGTGACTGGCAGCTCACTGTTCTGTCCATAGTGACTGGCAGCTTACTGGTCTGTCCGCAGTGACTGGCAGCTCACTGGTCTGTCCATAGTGACTGGCAGCTCACTGGTCTGTCCGTAGTGACTGGCAGCTCACTGGTCTGTCCATAGTGACTGTACTGAGCTATACTCTACTATACTGGGCTATACTGAGCTATACTCTGATGTACTGTACTGAGCTATACTCTACTGTACTTTACTGAGCTATGTGCTGGGCTATAGTCTACTGTACTGAGCTATACTCTACTGTACTGGGCTATACTCTGCTGTACTGTACTGGGCTATACTCTACTGTATTGTGCTATACTCTACTGTACTGGGCTATACTCTGCTATACTGTACTGTACTGGGCTATACTGTACTGAGCTATACTCTACTGTACTGGGCTATACTCTACTGTACTGGGCTGGGCTATACTCTACTGTACTATACTCTACTGTACTGAGCTATACTCTACTGTACTGGGCTGGGCTATACTGTACTATACTCTACTGTACTGGGCTATACTCTACTGTGCTGTACTGAGCTATACTCTGCTATACTGTACTGAGCTGTACTGGGCTGTACTCTGCTATACTCTACTCTATTGTACTGAGCTCTACTGCACTGTGCTATACTCTACTGTACTGTGCAGAGCTATACTCTACTGTACTGAGCTATACTCTACTTCACCGTACTGTGCTATACTCTACTATACTGGGCTATACTCTGCTGTACTGTTCTGGGCTATACTCTACTGTGCTGAGCTATACTCTACTGTACTGAGCTATACTCTACTGTACTCTGCTATACTCTACTGTACTGTACTGAGCTATACTCTACTTCACCGTACTGTGCTATACTCTACTGTACTGAGCTATGCTCTACTGTACTGTACTGAGCTATACTCTACTGTACTGGGCTATACTCTACTGTACTGAGCTATGCTATACTCTACTGTACTGAGCTATACTCTACTGTACTGAGCTATACTCTACTGTACTGAGCTATACTCTACTGTACTGGGCTATACTCTACTGTACTGAGCTATACTCTACTGTACTGAGCTATACTCTACTGTACTGGGCTATACTCTACTGTACTGAGCTATACTCTACTGTACTGTACTGGGCTATACTCTACTGTACTGAGCTATACTCTACTGTACTGAGCTATACTCTACGGTACTGGGCTATACTCTACTGTACTGGGCTATACTCTACTGTACTGGGCTATACTCTACTGTACTGGGCTATACTCTACTGTACTGAGCTATACTCTACTGTACTGAGCTATACTCTACTGTACTGGGCTATACTCTACTGTACTGTACTGAGCTATACTCTACTGTACTCTGCTATACTCTACTGTACTGTACTGAGCTATACTCTACTTCACCGTACTGTGCTATACTCTACTGTACTGTACTGAGCTATACTCTACTATACTGGGCTATACTCTGCTGTACTGTTCTGGGCTATACTCTACTGTGCTGGGCTATACTCTACTGTACTGGGCTATACTCTACTGTACTGGGCTATACTCTACTGTACTGAGCTATACTCTACTGTACTGGGCTATACTCTACTGTACTGAGCTATACTCTACTGTACTGGGCTATGCTCTACTGTACTGTACTGAGCTATACTCTACTGTACTGAGCTATGCTCTACTGTACTGTACTGAGCTATACTCTACTGTACTGAGCTATGCTCTACTGTACTGTACTGAGCTATGCTCTACTGTACTGTACTGAGCTATACTCTACTGTACAGAGCTATGCTCTACTGTACTGAGCTATGCTCTACTGTACTGAGCTATGCTCTACTGTACTGAGCTATGCTCTACTGTACTGAGCTATGCTCTACTGTACTGAGCTATGCTCTACTGTACTGAGCTATACTCTACTGTACAGAGCTATGCTCTACTGTACTGAGCTATGCTCTACTGTACTGAGCTATGCTCTACTGTACTGAGCTATGCTCTACTGTACTGAGCTATGCTCTACTGTACTGAGCTATACTCTACTGTACTGAGCTATGCTCTACTGTACTGAGCTATGCTCTACTGTACTGAGCTATGCTCTACTGTACTGTACTGAGCTATACTCTACTGTACTGAGCTATGCTCTACTGTACTGTACTGAGCTATGCTCTACTGTACTGTACTGAGCTATACTCTACTGTACAGAGCTATGCTCTACTGTACTGAGCTATGCTCTACTGTACTGAGCTATGCTCTACTGTACTGAGCTATGCTCTACTGTACTGAGCTATGCTCTACTGTACTGAGCTATGCTCTACTGTACTGAGCTATACTCTACTGTACAGAGCTATGCTCTACTGTACTGAGCTATGCTCTACTGTACTGAGCTATGCTCTACTGTACTGAGCTATGCTCTACTGTACTGAGCTATGCTCTACTGTACTGAGCTATGCTCTACTGTACTGAGCTATGCTCTACTGTACTGAGCTATGCTCTACTGTACTGAGCTATGCTCTACTGTACTGAGCTATGCTCTACTGTACTGAGCTATGCTCTACTGTACTGAGCTATACTCTACTGTACTGAGCTATGCTCTACTGTACTGAGCTATGCTCTACTGTACTGTACTGAGCTATACTCTACTGTACTGAGCTATGCTCTACTGTACTGAGCTATGCTCTACTGTACTGTACTGAGCTATACTCTACTGTACTGAGCTATGCTCTACTGTACTGTACTGAGCTATGCTCTACTGTACTGAGCTATGCTCTACTGTACTGTACTGAGCTATACTCTACTGTACTGAGCTATGCTCTACTGTACTGTACTGAGCTATGCTCTACTGTACTGAGCTATGCTCTACTGTACTGTACTGAGCTATACTCTACTGTACTGAGCTATACTCTACTGTACTGTACTGGGCTATACTCTACTGTACTGTACTGAGCTATACTCTACTGTACTGTGCTATACTCTACTGTACTGTACTGAGCTATACTCTACTGTACTGGGCTATACTCTACTGTACTGGGCTATACTCTACTGTACTGGGCTATACTCTACTGTACTGGGCTATACTCTACTGTACTGAGCTATACTCTACTGTACTGAGCTATACTCTACTGTACTGGGCTATACTCAACAGTACTGAGCTATACTCTACTGTACTGAGCTATACTGTACTGGGCTATACTCTACTGTACTGAGCTATACTGTACTATACTGTACTGAGCTATACTCTACTGTACCGGGCTATACTCTACTGTACTGTACTGAGCTATACTCTACTGTATTGAGCTATACTCTACTGTACTGTACTGAGCTATACTCTACTGTATTGAGCTATACTCTACTGTACTGTACTGAGCTATACTCTACTGTGCTGGGCTATACTCTACTGTGCTGGGCTATACTCTACTGTGCTGGGCTATACTCTACTGTACTGGGCTATACTCTACTGTACAGGGCTATACTCTACTGTGCTGAGCTATGCTCTACTGTACTGTACTGAGCTATACTCTACTGTGCTGGGCTATACTCTACTGTGCTGGGCTATACTCTACTGTACTGGGCTATACTCTACTGTACTGGGCTATACTCTACTGTGCTGGGCTATACTCTACTGTACTGGGCTATACTCTACTGAACTGAGCTATACTCCACTTTACTGTACTGTACTCTACTGTATTTCATTACAGATTCGTTACTGATTTTCCAGAAATGTTGATTTGTACATTTTAATACTCTGAACAAAAATATAAACGCAACATGTAAAGTGTTGGTCCCATGTTTCATGAGCTGAAATAATATAATAATAATATAATAATAATAATATAATAATATAAGATCACAGAAATTATCCATATGCACTAAAATATTAATTCTCTAAAATGTTGTGCACAAATTTGTTTACATCCCTGTTAGTGAGTATTTATCCTGTGCCAAGATAATCCTTCCACCTGACAGGTGTGGCGTATCAAGAAACTGGTTAAACAGCATGATCATTACACAGGTGCACCTTGTGCTGGGGGACAATACAAGGCCACTCTAACATGTGCAGTTTTGTCACACAACACAATGCCACAGATGTCTCAAGTTTTGAGGGAGCGTGCAATTGGCATGCTGACTGCAGGAATGTCCACTAGAGCTGTTGCCAGAGAATTGAATGTTCATTTCTCTGCCATAAGCCGCCTCCAACGTCGTTTTAGAGAATTTGGCAGTATGTAAATTCAGTTGACAACCGTAACCACATCCAGCGATTGTCTGAGACCAGCCACCGGACAGCTGATGAAACTGTGCACAACCAAAGGATTTCTGCACAAACTGTCAGAACCCGTCTCAGGGAAGCTCATCTGCTCATCATCCTCACCAGGGTCTTGACCTGACTGCAGTTCGGCGTCGTAACCGACTCCAGTGGAAAAATGCTCACCTTCATTGGCCACTGGTACGCTGGAGAAGTGTGCTCTTCACTGATAAATTCCAGTTTCAACTGTACCTGGTAGACGGTAGACCCCAGGTATGGCGTCGTGTGGACGAGCGGTTTGCTGATGTCATCGAATTGCATTTTATCAATGGCAATTTGAATGGACAGAGATACCGTGACAAGATCCTGAGGCCCATTGTCGTGCCATTCATCCGCCGCCCTCACCTCGTGTTTCAGCATGATAATGCACGGCCCCATGTCTCCAGTATCTCTACACAATTACTCTCAGCTGAAAATGTCCCAATTCTTCCATAGCCTGCATACTCACCAGACATGCCATCCATTGCGCACGTTTAGGATGCTCTGGATCGACCTGCATACTCACCAGACATGCCATCCATTGAGCTTGTTTAGGATGCTCTGGATTGACCTGCATATTCACCAGACATGTCACCCATTGAGCACGTTTAGGATGCTCTGGATCGACCTGCATACTCACCAGACATGTCATCCATTGAGCATGTTTAGGATGCTCTGGATCGACCTGCATACTCACCAGACATGTCACCCATTGAGCACGTTTAGGATGCTCTGGATCGACCTGCATACTCACCAGACATGTCATCCATTGAGCATGTTTAGGATGCTCTGGATCGACGTGTACGACAGCGTCTTCCAGTTCCCACCAATTTCCAGCAACTCTTGCAAAGCCATTGAGGAGGAGTGGGACAACATTCCACAGGCCTGAATCAACAGCCTGATCAACTCCATGTGAAGGAGATGTGTCACGCTGCATGAGGCAAATGGTGGTCACACCAGATACTGACTGGTTTCCTGATCCGCACCTCTACCCTTTTTCTGTTGGTATCTGTGACCAACAGATGCATACATGTATTCCCAGTCATGTGAAATCCATAGATGAGAGCCTAATGAATTTATTTCAATTGACTGATTTCCTGTGAACTGTGACTCAGTCAACTCTTTGAAAATGTTGCATGTTGCATTTATATTTTTGTTCAGTCTATTCAAATTCTACAACGGCAGAGTCATGTCTTAAGTGGAAATTAACAGCATAAGGTGTTTACATGTCCTGATAATTAACTTAACCCCTTATGAACCGTTCTAGCCCCATCTTAACCTCTTATGTACCGTTCTAACCCCATCTTAACCCCTTATGTACCGTTCTAACCCCATCTTAACCCCTTATGTACCGTTCTAACCCCATCTTAACCCCTTATGTACCGTTCTAACCCCATCTTAACCCCTTATGTACCGTTCTAACCCCATCTTAACCCCTTATGAACCGTTCTAACCCCATCTTAACCCCTTATGTACCGTTCTAACCCCATCTTAACCCCTTATGTACCGTTCTAACCCCATCTTAACCCCTTATGTACCGTTCTAACCCCATCTTAACCCCTTATGTACCGTTCTAACCCCATCTTAACCCCTTATGTACCGTTCTAGCCCCATCTTAACCCCTTATGTACCGTTCTAGCCCCATCTTAACCCCTTATGTACCGTTCTAACCCCATCTTAACCCCTTATGTACCGTTCTAACCCCATCTTAACCCCTTATGTACCGTTCTAACCCCATCTTAACCCCTTATGTACCGTTCTAGTAACAACCCAACAATTAGCCACTAGCTGTGATTATAGCAGGTAAAGGGAGATTACATATGAATAAATACATATTTTCCATACATTTCTATTGAATATTAAATCACCAGATTAAGTTCTATACATATTTTCTGCACATACAAAATGCAGAGGGAAGATAACAAGGTTTAGAACAAGTTCCTTCTGTTACAAACCAAATGCTGGACTAGAAGCATGGGTAATAATGTTGAGTTTCTTTTTTCCAGTGGAGATTAGTTTATAAATTGCCTGGCTGGGCTGTGGGACAGTGGAGATTAGTTTATAAATTGCCTGGCTGGGCTGTGGGACAATGAATGTATAGGAATGATTCAAATGGAATTGCTAACAGCCATTACCCGGGTAGTATTGTGAATAACTAATGGCTATTAACCAATCGGCATCCAGGATCCAAATGTACAGTTTTATAATGAGGGATCTAGTGTAGATTAAACGTCATAGGAAGAACGTTTTATCATGTGGAGGTTTCATTCAGGTCTCTCTGTTTAACCAAATACTCTGTCTTTGGCAGGAGAGAGACCAGACTCTCAATCTGACAGCAGTAAGAGTCCTTCAGAGGAACCAGACCCAGAGACTCCCAAACCAGTGAGACGACACCACTGCTCCAAGTGTAATAAGAGTTTCAAGTTGTCATTGAACCTAAAAGAGCATGAGAGAAAACACACAGGACGAAAGCCTTTCCACTGCTCCCAGTGTGGAAAGAGATTTTCACGATCACAGAACCTAAAAAAACATAGTAGAATACACACAGGAGAAAAGCCTTACCACTGTTCCCATTGTGGAAAGAATTTTAGGTTGTTGGATAAGCTGAAGGAGCATGAGAGGACACACACAGGGGAGAAACCTTACCATTGCTCCTTGTGTGGAAAAAGTTTTTCCCAGTTAGCTAACCAAAAAGAGCATGAAAGGAAACACACCGAAGAAAAGCCTTTCCAATGTTCCCAGTGTGGAAAAAGATTTTCCCGATCACAGAACCTAAAAATACATCAGAGGACACACGCAAGGGAGAAAACGTATCTCTGCTCCCAGTGTGGAAAGTGTTTTACCCAGTTATGGAGCCTGAACAAACATAATAGAATACACACAGGAGAAAAACCTTACCACTGTTCCCATTGTGGAAAGAGTTTTGGGTTGTTAGGTAACCTAAAAGAGCATGAAAGGAAACACACAGGAGAAAAGCCCTTCCAATGTTCCCATTGTGGAAAGAGATTTACACGATTACAGCAACTAAAATCACATGAGAGGACACACACAGGGGAGAAACCATACCACTGCCTCCAGTGCGAAAAAAGTTTTGCGCAGTTAGCGAGCCTGAACAATCATAAGAGAATACACACAGGAGAAACGCCTTACCCCTGTGCCCATTGTGAAAAGAGATTTTCACGACCACAGGAACTAAAATCACATGAGAGGACACACACAGGGGAGAAACCATACCACTGCTCCCAGTGTAAAAGGAGTTTTTCGCTGTTAGGGAGCCTGAACAAACATAATAGAATACACACAGGAGAAAAGCCTTACCACTGTGCCCATTGTGGAAAGACCTTTTCACGATCACAGGACCTAAAATCACATGAGAGGACACACACAGGAGAAAAGCCTTACCCCTGTGCCCATTGTGGAAAGACATTTTCACGATCACAGGACCTAAAATCACATGAGAGGACACACACTGGGGAGAAACCGTATCATTGCTCCCTGTGTGGAAAGGATTTTTCTCATTTAGGGAGCCTGAACAAACATAAGAAGGCAATGCATTCTTGAGTGAATCCTTAACCATGTTCCCATTCCCAGGCTGTGTTCTGACTTATGTTTGTTGTTTTATGCCACATTAAATAATATTGTTTATATTGTGGCAAAGAAGGGGGTCGAGTGATAAATGGCAGATATGTGAGAGCAGAACTAATAAACGGGCTCTGCCCGATCACTAAAATGGCCACCCCGATCAGAACTACATATCACACAATGGCCGACTGCCAAAACTACAAGTCCCAGAAGCAAGGGGAACCCTCAGAAGGTGGAGCCGACACAGAGATAAAGGGTCAAGAAAAACCAGGAAGAGGAAGAGAGGGCTGGAAGGATCTATGAACCGTAGAGAAAGAGACAATAGATATTGGCTGGATTTACCGTGTATGAGCTGGGACTGTTTTGGACTTACCTGTTGGCGTTTGGACCTGGACCTACCGAGATCCCGATTCGTGTACCGAACCCTGCTATCCTTGACCTTGCCTACGACCTGGGTGGACCAGGACGGAGAAACAAACACACAGTTACTGTCCTGTTCGAAAGAACTCTCATTCTGGGGTAATTTGGTGACAGTTTCCCACTTAATTTGTGACAAACGCTCATAACCCCTTGAAGAGGTTTGCCACACTATGAAATATATATATAATCAAGAATAGGTCTGTTTTATTTTTTTTCTCTGGAGACATGATTATGTCTAAAAACATTTTTAAAATTATAATCTGAATTTTGTTTTGATTCTACACTTAGATAGATTGGATACATGTTAGAACCCTTAGATGTTAATGACATGATTTGGATATTTTAAAATGTAAATTGTTAATTGGATGAATATTGTGTGTATTTCTTGATTCTCTAACCTTGAATCTTCAGGAAATGTAATTTAGGTTTCATTTAGTTAATTTGTGTTCTAGTCTTCAAGCTAAAGATGTATGAAAATGGGATGATTTTCTGATAACATTGATAGGTTGTTGACATAAACTGTCACTACCTCTTGAATGTTCCCATCGGTATTATTCCACCATGTTAGAGAGAACACAGGTGCTGATTGTAAAAAAAAAACATTTGATTAATGCACCATTTTTATCTGAATAAAAATGAACTTTTTAACTGTGTTAGCCACTAGTGGACATTCATTATATACATGTACATCTATGTACTTACAGAAGTGAGCTCTTCTGAGTGGGTGAATGGATTGCTGGAAGGTGTACAACACAACGTGTCGGTCAGAACACAAGGAGAGGGAAGTTTTGTTCTGATAACGTTGTTGACATGAAAAACATTCACGACCTCTTGAATGTTCCCATCAGTATTATTACACCATGTCAGAGAAAAAACAGGTGCTAAGATTGTAAAACACATTTGATTAATGTAACATTTTTTATCTGAATAAAAGTATAATGAATATTTTTGTGTTAGCCACTAGTGGACATTCACTATATACATGTACAGTTGAAGTCGGGAAGTTTACATGCACTTAGGTTTTAGGTCATTGAAACTAGTTTTTAAACCACTCCACAAATTTTTTGTTAACAAACTATAGTTTTGGCAAGTCGGTTAGGATATCTACTTTGTGCATGACACAACAAATTTTTCCAACAATTGTTTACAGACAGATTATTTCACTTATAATTCACTGTATCACAATTCCAGTGGGTCAGAAGTTTGCATACACTAAGTTGACTGTGTCTTTAAACAGCTTGATAAATTCCAGAAAATTATGTCATGGCTTTAGAAGCTTCTGATAGACTAATTGACATAATTTGAGTCAATTGGAGGTGTACCTGTGGATGTATTTCAAGGCCTACCTTCAACCTCAGTGCCTCTTTGCTTGACATCATGGGAAAATCAAAAGAAATCAGCCAAGACCTCAGAAAAATTGTTGTAGACCTCCACAAGTCTGGTTCATCCTTGGGAGTAGTTTCCAAACACCTGAAGGTACCACGTTCATCTGTACAAACAATAGTACGCAAGTATAAACACCATGGGACCACACAGCCGTCATACTTCTCAGGAAGGAGACGCGTTCTGTCTCCTAGAGATGAACGTACTTTGGTGCGAAAAGTGCAAGTCAATCCCAGAACAACAGCAAAGGACCTTGTGAAGATGCTGTAGGAAACAGGTACAAAAGTATCTATATACACAGTAAAACAAATCCTATATCGACATAACCTGAAAAGGCTGCTCAGCAAGGATGAAGCCACAGCTCCAGCCACAGCTCCAAAACCGCCATAAAGCCAGACTACGGTTTGCAACTGCACATGGAGACAAAGATTGTACTTTTTGGAGAAATGTCCTCTTGTGTGATGAAACAAAAATAGAACTGTTTGGCCATAATGACCATCGTTATGTTTGGAGGAAAAAGGGGGGACTTGCAAGCCGAAGAACACCATCCCAACTGTGAAGCACGGGGGTGGCAGCATCATGTTGTGGGGGTGCTTTGCTGCAGGAGGGGCTAGTGCACTTCACAAAATAGATGACATCATGAGGCAGGAAAATGATGTGGATATATTGAAGCAACATCTGAAGACATCAGTCAGGAAGTTAAAGCTTGGTCGCAAATGGGTCTTCCAAATGGACAATGACCCCAAGTATACTTCCAAAGTTGTGGCAAAATGGCTTAAGGACAACAAAGTCAAGGTATTGGAGTGGTCCTGACAAAGCCTTGACCTCAATCCTATAGAACATTTGTGGGCAGAACTGAAAAAGCGTATGCGAGCAAGGAGGCCTACAAACCTGACTCAGTTACACCAGCTCTGTCAGGAGGAATGGGCCAAAATTCCCCCAATTTATTGTGGGAAGCTTTTGGAAGGCTAACCTAAACGTTTGACCCAAGTTAAACAATTTAAAGGCAATGCTACCAAATACTAATTGAGTGTATGTTATCTTCTGACCCACTGGGAATGTGATGAAAGGTATAAAATCTGAAATAAATAATTCTCTCTACTATTATACGGACATTTCACATTCTTAAAATAAAGTGGTCATCCTAACTGACCTAAGACAAGGAATTTTTACTACGAGTAAATGTCAGGAATTGTGAAAAACTGAGTTTAAATGTATTTGGCTAAGGTGTATGTTAACTTCCGACTTCAACTGTACGTCTATGTACTTACAGAAATCCATCCACCCGCTCTTCTGAGTGGGTGGATGGATGGCTGGAAGGTGGATAACACAACATGTCAGTCAGAACATCAGGAGGGTTTTGACAGCCTTTGACCTATTATTTAAATGAGTTTGCTTCTTTTGTTTGTTCCCAGTTTAGAACAGAAAACACGTAAACAATAAGTTGGCCTACACACACCACATTGGTTAGTATTCTTTGTAGTAGACACATCAGTTGGGTTGGTACTGTTACACCGTGTAGGAGCAGTTTGGACCTACTCAGTACTGTTACACCGTGTAGGAGCAGTTTGGACCTACTCAGTACTGTTACACCGTGTAGGAGCAGTTTGGACCAGCTCAGTACTGTTACACCGTGTAGGAGCAGTTTGGACCTACTCAGTACTGTTACACCGTGTAGGAGCAGTTTGGACCTACTCAGTACTGTGTTACACCGTGTAGGAGCAGTTTGGACCTGCTCTGTACTGTTACACAGTGTAGGAGCAGTTTGGACCTACTCAGTACTGTTACACCATGTAGGAGCAGTTTGGACCTACTCAGTACTGTTACACCGTGTAGGAGCAGTTTGGACCTACTCAGTACTGTTACACCGTGTAGGAGCAGTTTGGACCTACTCAGTACTGTTACACCGTGTAGGAGTAGCTTGGACCTACTCAGTACTGTTACACCGTGTAGGAGCAGTTTGGACCTACTCAGTACTGTTACACCGTGTAGGAGCAGTTTTGGACCTACTCAGTACTGTTACACCGTGTAGGAGCAGTTTGGACCTACTCAGTACTGTTACACCGTGTAGGAGCAGTTTGGACCTACTCAGTACTGTTACACCGTGTAGGAGCAGTTTGGACCTACTCAGTACCGTTACACCGTGTAGGAGCAGTTTGGACCTACTCAGTACCATTACACCGTGTAGGAGCAGTTTGGACCTACTCAGTACTGTTACACCGTGTAGGAGCAGTTTGGACCTACTCAGTACTGTTACACCGTGTAGGAGCAGTTTGGACCTACTCAGTACTGTTACACCGTGTAGGAGCAGTTTGGACCTTCTCAGTACCGTTCCACCGTGTAGGAGCAGTTTGGACCTACTCAGTACTGTTACACCGTGTAGGAGCAGTTTGGACCTACTCTGTACTGTTACACCATGTAGGAGCAGTTTGGACCTTGCTTCCTTATTGGGATATTATCTGTTTGTTTGATTGATTTCCTGAATGCAGATGTATGGTAGGGTGTTTAAAATTCTCACTCATTAAAAATATTCACTAATCAACACATAATATTATATAATAAAATAAATAAAAAATCTACCCTTTTGTTTCAAACTAAAATTAACATTTCCCTTGACTGTGTTACCCTCCCCACCCAGCAGGTGGCGATGTGCCTGTTTCAGGCAATGCTGCCAATGTGACGTATAATCTAATGGACGGGACTCTTCTTCAACAACAAAAGCGAGTCATTCACCTCGATTGCTTTCTAGCCAACATAGCCGAAAACATTTCAGCTCTTTAAATGCTTTCGTTGTATATTAGCCACTGTGTTTTAAACACATTTGTCGTATATCCTGGCTAGTTACACCATTTAATTGAATATTGACGTTGTTGTTAGTCAGCTAACTAGCTGGGTAAATTAGCAGTAGTGCTAGTCTAGTCACTAATGCTAACTAGCTAACATCCCAACCATGAGCTCACTAAACGACTCCCCACCTTCTAAAGAGGGGATCTGCTGGACGGAGAAAGATACTCTGGGACTGAACATTGTCGTGAAAGAGGAGAAGGAAGAAGAGGATGTCACAGTAAAAATAGAAGCAGAGGTTGAGGCTGTTACCGTGAAAGAAGAAGAGAAAGAAGTTAAATTGACAGAAGAGGAAGACGCGTTCAGAGTGAAAGAGGAGGAGGATGTTACAGTAAAAGAAGAGGAGGAAGAGAAAGAGGAGGTGACTGTCACAGTGAAAGAAGAGGAAGACATTTTTGGAATGAGGGAAGTGGGGGAGATTACTGTCACATTGGAGGAAGAAGAAGAGGAGACAGGAGATCTGATTAACAACCGTGAGTAATATCTCAACCAGGGGTACAAACTTAGCAGTTGTTGAACTGATGTGTGGTTTTAAAGGGGCATTCTACTGAGGGTCTACACTTTAATAGTTCTGTGCTGTAGGAATTGTTAAAACTACAAAGTGGGGGGCGGCCAACTAAACGTTTATGGATCAAATGCTTCCCGTTATATTTTTTCACAACATTTGTAAACATGTGAATATCTCTTTCTGTAGTGCTTTGCTCAGTGTCTATGCTTGACGTCACATTAAAGCAAAAATCAACTCATGTCTGACTTCAAATGATGAAGAGGACATAATCAAGACCAGGAAGGATATTTTTGATCAGAATAATTACCACAGGTTATTTAAAATCAGATGGAGTTAGTTGTGTGCCAACAGAAATAAAGGGTTAAATGTGTGTCCCATAGGGCGGCACACAATTGGCCCAGCGTCGCCCGGGTTAGGGGAGGTTTTGCTTGGGGTAGGCTGTCATTGTAAAATAAGAATTTGTTCTTAACTGGCTTGCATAGTTTAAACTTTTTTTTGTGTGCAAATTGCTCAATGATCAATGGCATAACCATCTTAAAACAATTCCATATGTTAGCTCAGTCTAAAAACACCAACATTCCCAATGTTGTAAATTGTTGAAAAATTACCATTTCTGTCAAACAGTTACACTGTTTCTATTATTAACCTTTTGTAACACAAGTTAATGTTTTAAATTCCCCAAAATAAGCATATTTTAAAACATTTGTACACATTTTCTCGTCAAATTTTGTGTTTACAAATGTTTTTTAAAATGTTTTTCTTGTTTTGAACAGTTATTTTGATACATTTCATCCATTCCATGTTATTCATTCAAAAGTTGTGAGTTTCTGTGATAGTCCGGCTGAGAAATTGGCATTTGATCTGACGACCTAAAATAGCCACCGATAAGGAACGCTATGGACTCTGGAACTCAACTCCGTTATAGACAATGGAACGCTATGGACTCTGGAACTCAAATCCTTTATAGGCAATGGAACGCTATGGACTCTGGAACTCAACTCCGTTATAGGCAATGGAACGCTATGGACTCTGGAACTCAAATCCTTTATAGGCAATGGAACGCTATGGACTCTGGAACTCAACTCCGTTATAGGCAATGGAACGCTATGGACTCTGGAACTCAGATCCTTTATAGGCTATATATATATATAATACATATATATATATAATATGTATTTACATATTAACCCTCTTTTTTACGTTATAGTGGCTGTTACTCTCCCCAGGGACCAATTGTCGGGTGTCTCCACATCTATATTTGTTCAGGGTACATACAGTACCAATAGAAAGTCTCCACCTCTATATTTGTTCAGGGTACATACAGTACCAATAGAAAGTCTCCACATCTATATGTGTTCAGGGTACATACAGTACCAATAGAAAGTCTCCACATCTATATTTGTTCAGGGATCATACAGTACCAATAGAAAGTCTTCATCTCTCTTGGATTTATTTTCTTCAGTTTATTCAAATTCTACAGCACAACGGCAGAGTCATGTCCTAAGTGTAAAACGAACAGTGACTCCATGATTCAGGTCTTCTGGGAGTGCTATAAAGTCCAACAATTATGGGCGAGAGTTAGACAGTTGTCTGTTTTACAATATGTACAACTTTTAATCCGTCTATCTTCATATTTCAAGACATGGCAAATGGGGGTGCGGTGAGATACCCAATGGGTTGAACCGTACTTTTCTCCTCAATCATTTTGACAAAAAAAAAATTGCTTAACTGGAAATCAAATTACTCTCCATTGTTAAGACAGTGGATGAATCAAATGATTCTGCATCGTTGAGACAGTGGATAAATTAATTTTAAATAAATGAAATCCGTCCGAAAGGCCCACGAGAACCAGACCCAAACAGACCCGTGCTGGTTTGGATCCGAGAGACCCGTTCAGATCTGAGTGTAGAGCGACCCGTTCAGATCTGAGTGTAGAGAGACCCGTTCAGATCTGAGTGTAGCGAGACCAAGGGCAATGAATACAGACCTATAGGCTTAGGAGTCTCCTGTGTGATATTAATAGGAGTCCACTCTGTGATATTAATAGGAGTCCACTGTATGTGGATATTAATAGGAGTTAGCTATGGTGTGGATATTATAGGG
This sequence comes from Salvelinus namaycush, assembly GCF_016432855.1. NCBI lineage: Eukaryota > Metazoa > Chordata > Actinopteri > Salmoniformes > Salmonidae > Salvelinus > Salvelinus namaycush. Next base: position 61,479 of record NW_024057846.1, read on the forward strand.
CTTAGTTATGGTTTAGTGTGGATATTATAGGGCTTAGCTATGGTTTGGATATTATAGGGCTTAGCTATGGTGTGGATGTTATAGGGCTTAGCTATGGTTTGAATATTATAGGGCTTAGCTATGGTGTGGATATTATAAGGCTTAGCTATGGTTTGGTGTGGATATTATAGGGCTTAGCTATGGTTTGGTTTGGATATTATAGGGCTTAGCTATGGTGTGGATATTATAGGGCTCAGCTATGGTTTGGTGTGGATATTATAGGGCTTAGCTATGGTGTGGATATTATAGGGCTTAGCTATGGTGTGGATATTATAGGGCTTAGCTATGGTGTGGATATTATAGGGCTTAGCTATGGTTTGGTGTGGATATTACAGGGCTTAGCTATGGTTTGAATATTATAGGGCTTAGCTATGGTGTGGATATTATAGGGCTTAGCTATGGTTTGGAGATTATAGGGCTTAGCTATGGTGTGGATATTATAGGGCTTAGCTATGGTGTGGATATTATAGGGTTTAGCTATGGTTTGGATATTATAGGGCTTAGCTATGGTTTGGTGTGGATATTATAGGGCTTAGCTATGGTTTGGATATTATAGGGCTTAGCTATGGTTTGGATATTATAGGGCTTAGCTATGGTTTGGATATTATAGGGCTTAGCAATGGTTTGGATATTATAGGGCTTAGCTATGGTTTGGTTTGGATATTATAGGGCTTAGCTATGGTGTGGATATTATAGGGCTTAGCTATGGTGTGGATATTATAGGGCTTAGCTATGGTTTGGATATTATAGGGCTTAGCTATGGTGTGGATATTATAGGGCTTAGCTATGGTGTGGATATTATAGGGCTTAGCTATGGTGTGGATATTATAGGGATTAGCTATGGTTTGGTTTGGATATTTACATTTACATTTTAGTCATTTAGCAGACGCTCTTATCCAGAGCGACTTACAGTAGAGTGCATACATTTTATTACATTTTACATACTGAGACAAGGATATCCCTACCGGCCAAACCCTCCCTAACCCAGACGACGCTATGCCAATTGTGCGTCGCCCCACGGACCTCCCGGTTGCGGCCGGCTGCGACAGAGCCTGGGCGCGAACCCAGCCCAGCCTGGGCGCGAACCCAGAGACTCTGGTGGCGCAGCTAGCACTGCGATGCAGTGCCCTTGACCACTGTGCCACCCGGGAGGCATAGGGCTTAGCTATGGTGTGGATATTACAGGGCTTAGCTATGGTTTGGTGTGGATATTATAGAGCTTAGCTATTGTGTGGATATTATAGGGCTCAGCTATGGTGTGGATATTATAGGGCTTAGCTATGGTGTGGATATTATAGGGCTTAGCTATGGTTTGGTTTGGATATTACAGGGCTTAGCTATTGTTGGTGTGGATATTATAGGGCTTAGCTATGGTTTGGATATTATAGGGCTTAGCTATGGTTTGGTGTGGATATTATAGGGCTTAGCTATGGTTTGGTTTGGATATTATAGGGCTTAGCTATGGTTTGGTGTGGATATTGTAGGGCTTAGCTATGGTGTGGATATTATAGGGCTGAGCTATGGTTTGGTGTGGATATTATAGGGCTTAGCTATGGTTTGGTGTGGATATTATAGGGCTTAGCTATGGTTTGGTTTGGATATTATAGGGCTTAGCTATGGTGTGGATATTATAGGGCTTAGCTATGGTGTGGATATTATAGGGCTTAGCTATGGTTTGGTGTGGATATTATAGGGCTTAGCTATGGTTTGGTGGTGATATTATAGGGCTTAGCTATGGTGTGGATATTATAGGGCTTAGCTATGGTTTGGTGTGGATATTACAGGGCTTAGCTATGGTTTGAATATTATAGGGCTTAACAATGGTGTGGATATTATAGGGCTTAGCTATGGTTTGGTTTTGAAATTATAGGGCTTAGCTATGGTGTGGATATTATAGGGTTTACCTATGGTTTGGATATTATAGGGCTTAGCTATGGTGTGGATATTATAGGGCTTAGCTATTGTTGGTGTGGATATTATAGGGCTTAGCTATGGTTTGGATATTATAGGGCTTAGCTATGGTTTGGTGTGGATATTATAGGGCTTAGCTATGGTTTGGTTTGGATATTATAGGGCTTAGCTATGGTTTGGTGTGGATATTGTAGGGCTTAGCTATGGTGTGGATATTATAGGGCTGAGCTATGGTTTGGTGTGGATATTATAGGGCTTAGCTATGGTTTGGTGTGGATATTATAGGGCTTAGCTATGGTTTGGTTTGGATATTATAGGGCTTAGCTATGGTGTGGATATTATAGGGCTTAGCTATGGTGTGGATATTATAGGGCTTAGCTATGGTGTGGATATTATAGGGCTTAGCTATGGTTTGGTGTGGATATTATAGGGCTTAGCTATGGTTTGGTGGTGATATTATAGGGCTTAGCTATGGTGTGGATATTATAGGGCTTAGCTATGGTTTGGTGTGGATATTACAGGGCTTAGCTATGGTTTGAATATTATAGGGCTTAGCTATGGTGTGGATATTATAGGGCTTAGCTATGGTTTGGTTTTGAAATTATAGGGCTTAGCTATGGTGTGGATATTATAGGGTTTACCTATGGTTTGGATATTATAGGGCTTAGCTATGGTGTGGATATTATAGGGCTTAGCTATGGTTTGGTGTGGATATTATAGGGCTTAGCTATGGTTTGGTGTGGATATTATAGGCCTTAGCTATGGTTTGGATATTATAGGGCTTAGCTATGGTTTGGATATTATAGGGCTTAGCTATGGTTTGGTGTGGATATTATAGGGCTTAGCTATGGTGTGGATATTATAGGGCTTAGCTATGGTGTGGATATTATAGGGCTTAGCTATGGTTTGGATATTATAGGGCTTAGCTATGGTTTGGATATTATAGGGCTTAGCTATGGTGTGGATATTATAGGGCTTAGCTATGGTGTGGATATTATAGGGATTAGCTATGGTTTGGTTTGGATATTATAGGGCTTAGCTATGGTGTGGATATTATAGGGCTTAGCTATGGTGTGGATATTATAGGGGTTAGCTATGGTTTGGTTTCGATATTATAGGGCTTAGCTATGGTGTGGATACTACAGGGCTTAGCTATGGTTTGGTGTGGATATTATAGGGCTTAGCTATGGTGTGGATATTATAGGGCTTAGCTATGGTGTGGATATTATAGGGCTTAGCTATGGTTTGGTTTGGATATTACAGGGCTTAGCTATTGTTGGTGTGGATATTATAGGGCTTAGCTATGGTTTGGTGTGGATATTATAGGGCTTAGCTATGGTTTGGTGTGGATATTATAGGGCTTAGCTATGGTTTGGATATTATAGGGCTTAGCTATGGTTTGGTGTGGATATTATAGGGCTTAGCTATGGTGTGGATATTACAGGGCTGAGCTATGGTTTGGTGTGGATATTATAGGGCTTAGCTATGGTTTGGTGTGGATATTATAGGGCTTAGCTATGGTTTGGTTTGGATATTATAGGGCTTAGCTATGGTGTGGATATTATAGGGCTTAGCTATGGTGTGGATATTATAGGGCTTAGCTATGGTGTGGATATTATAGGGCTTAGCTATGGTGTGGATATTATAGGGCTTAGCTATGGTGTGGATGTTATAGGGCTTAGCTATGGTGTGGATGTTATAGGGCTTAGCTATGGTGTGGATGTTATAGGGCTTAGCTATGGTGTGGATATTATAGGGCTTAGCTATGGTGTGGATATTATAGGGCTTAGCTATGGTTTGGATATTATAGGGCTTAGCTATGGTGTGGATGTTATAGGGCTTAGCTATGGTGTGGATATTATAGGGCTTAGCTATGGTGTGGATATTATAGGGCTTAGCTATGGTTTGGTGTGGATATTATAGGGCTTAGCTATGGTGTGGATATTACAGGGCTTAGCTATGGTTTGGTGTGGATATTATAGAGCTTAGCTATTGTGTGGATATTATAGGGCTCAGCTATGGTGTGGATATTATAGGGCTTAGCTATGGTGTGGATATTATAGGGCTTAGCTATGGTTTGGTTTGGATATTACAGGGCTTAGCTATTGTTGGTGTGGATATTATAGGGCTTAGCTATGGTTTGGATTTTATAGGGCTTAGCTATGGTTTGGTTTGGATATTATAGGGCTTAGCTATGGTTTGGTGTGGATATTGTAGGGCTTAGCTATGGTGTGGATATTATAGGGCTGAGCTATGGTTTGGTGTGGATATTATAGGGCTTAGCTATGGTTTGGTGTGGATATTATAGGGCTTAGCTATGGTTTGGTTTGGATATTATAGGGCTTAGCTATGGTGTGGATATTATAGGGCTTAGCTATGGTGTGGATATTATAGGGCTTAGCTATGGTTTGGTGTGGATATTATAGGGCTTAGCTATGGTTTGGTGGTGATATTATAGGGCTTAGCTATGGTGTGGATATTATAGGGCTTAGCTATGGTTTGGTGTGGATATTACAGGGCTTAGCTATGGTTTGAATATTATAGGGCTTAGCTATGGTGTGGATATTATAGGGCTTAGCTATGGTTTGGTTTTGAAATTATAGGGCTTAGCTATGGTGTGGATATTATAGGGTTTACCTATGGTTTGGATATTATAGGGCTTAGCTATGGTGTGGATATAATAGGGCTTAGCTATGGTTTGGTGTGGATATTATAGGGCTTAGCTATGGTTTGGTGTGGATATTATAGGGCTTAGCTATGGTTTGGATATTATAGGGCTTAGCTATGGTTTGGATATTATAGGGCTTAGCTATGGTTTGGTGTGGATATTATAGGGCTTAGCTATGGTGTGGATATTATAGGGCTTAGCTATGGTGTGGATATTATAGGGCTTAGCTATGGTTTGGATATTATAGGGCTTAGCTATGGTTTGGATATTATAGGGCTTAGCTATGGTGTGGATATTATAGGGCTTAGCTATGGTGTGGATATTATAGGGATTAGCTATGGTTTGGTTTGGATATTATAGGGCTTAGCTATGGTGTGGATATTATAGGGCTTAGCTATGGTGTGGATATTATAGGGGTTAGCTATGGTTTGGTTTCGATATTATAGGGCTTAGCTATGGTGTGGATACTACAGGGCTTAGCTATGGTTTGGTGTGGATATTATAGGGCTTAGCTATGGTGTGGATATTATAGGGCTTAGCTATGGTGTGGATATTATAGGGCTTAGCTATGGTTTGGTTTGGATATTACAGGGCTTAGCTATTGTTGGTGTGGATATTATAGGGCTTAGCTATGGTTTGGTGTGGATATTATAGGGCTTAGCTATGGTTTGGTGTGGATATTATAGGGCTTAGCTATGGTTTGGATATTATAGGGCTTAGCTATGGTTTGGTGTGGATATTATAGGGCTTAGCTATGGTGTGGATATTACAGGGCTGAGCTATGGTTTGGTGTGGATATTATAGGGCTTAGCTATGGTTTGGTGTGGATATTATAGGGCTTAGCTATGGTTTGGTTTGGATATTATAGGGCTTAGCTATGGTGTGGGTATTATAGGGCTTAGCTATGGTGTGGATATTATAGGGCTTAGCTATGGTGTGGATATTATAGGGCTTAGCTATGGTGTGGATATTATAGGGCTTAGCTATGGTGTGGATGTTATAGGGCTTAGCTATGGTGTGGATGTTATAGGGCTTAGCTATGGTGTGGATGTTATAGGGCTTAGCTATGGTGTGGATATTATAGGGCTTAGCTATGGTGTGGATATTATAGGGCTTAGCTATGGTTTGGATATTATAGGGCTTAGCTATGGTGTGGATGTTATAGGGCTTAGCTATGGTGTGGATGTTATAGGGCTTAGCTATGGTGTGGATATTATAGGGCTTAGCTATGGTTTGGTGTGGATATTATAGGGCTTAGCTATGCGTTCCAACTGACTCTGGCCGTTGACCTTGAGATGAGGAAAAATGTTTTAGGCCAACCAGGGTTGCTCCTTTAATCTAACAATATAATGATTATCTTTATAACAGTAACCTAGTTACCGATCAGTAGGCCAGGGCTACATTTTCTCTCTCCTCAGCAGCAGGAGCACGTGACGTCAGCAGCCAGAACCAGTTTCAGCTGGACAAAAAGCTATGTTTTATTGTGTTGCAATTGGCTGACACAGATAAGAAGCTCACGCAGTTCTCTGGACTGGTCCAATCGGGTCCAGTCCGTAAAATTGCACATACCCCAAGACTCGTAGAAATTATATCAGACCTGACCCAGATCCAAGACAAAAGTCCGAATTTGGGACCCGGATCCCGGGTCGGATCTCTGAATTTCCAGGTCTGTTGGACCCGTGCAGACCTCGAGCACCAACTCCTCAACAGCCATGCTAGCCCAATGACGGCATGTACAAGCGACTAGCTAGCATGTACAGCATTCACAAATCAATGACTGAAATGAATACATATCACGGTGGGAGACCATTACAAAACACTGTCAGTGACCATATTAACACATTAGAAGTGTTTTAACATATAAACTCAGCAAAAAAAAGAAACGCCCCTTATTCAGGACCCTGTCTTTCAAAGATAATAAGTAAAAAGCCAAATAACTTCACAGATCTTCATTGTAAAGGGTTTAAACACTGTTTCCCATGCTTGTTCAATGAACCATAAACAATTAATGAACATGCACCTGTGGAACGGTCGTTAAGACACTAACAGCTTACAGACGGTAGGCAATTAAGGTCACAGTTTTGAAAACTTAGTACACTAAAGATGCCTTTCTACTGACTCTGAAAAACACCAAAAGAAAAATGCCCAGGGTACCTGCTCATCTGCGTGAACGTGGCTTAGGCATGCTGCAAGGAGGCATGAGGACTGCAGATGTGGCCAGTGCAGTAAATTGCCATGTCCGTACTGTGAGACAACTAAGACAGCGCTACAGGGAGACAGGAAGGACAGCTGATCGTCCTCGCAGTGGCAGACCACGTGTAACAACACCTGCACAGGATCGGTACATCCGAACATCACACCTGCGGGACAGGTACAGGATGGCAACAACTGCCTGAGTTACACCAGGAACGCACAATCGCTCCATCAGTGCTCAGACTGTCCGCAATAAGCTGAGAGAGGCTGGACTGAGGGCTTGTAGGCCTGTTGTAAGGCAGGTCCTCACCAGACATCACCGGCAACAACATCGCCTATGGGCACAAACCCACCGTCGCTGGACCAGACAGGACTGGCAAAAAGTGCTCTTCGCTGACGAGTCGCGCTTTTGTCTCACCAGGGGTGAGGTCAGATTTGCGTTTATCGTCGAAGGAATGAGCGTTAAACCGAGGCCTGTACTCTGGAGCGGGATCGAGGTGGAGGGTCCGTCATGGTCTGGGGCGGTGTGTCACAGCATCATCCCAGCCAATCTCAATGCTGTGCGTTACAGGGAAGACATCCTCCTCCCTCATGTTGTACCCTTCCTGGAGGCTCATCCTGACATGACCCTCCAGCATGAGTTTAGGATTATGATTTTCATGGGAAGATTTTGCAGTAACTTACCTCTTCCACATGGGTACAGTAGACAGGGAAGAGGTAAGGGGGGACAGGATGTTTATGAGGGGGAATGCAGAAGGAGAAGGAAGTGTGTAACATTAAACAGGGCACTGACAACAACATGAATGTACACTGACATCAGGCATGGAACTATTCAGATTCTGGAACTATTCAGATTCTGGAACTATTCAGATTCTGGAACGTTCAATACATTTTATATTCAACCAAAATATCTACTAATACGTTTTCTTTCTGATACCAAAATGGCTCTAATAAACCTGTTTGAATTCAGATGTGTCCATGTTGTCTACCTGATGGCATTGATGCAGAAAATCACCTTTTCAAAATCAAACTTCTACCACAGCGACCATGTTATTTTTGTGAATTACAATGTTTTTATGCGAAAATGACAAATATGGATACATCCCGAACTCACTTCACTCGCGCTAATCGGTGTGTACGCAGAATAAGGTCCTAATAATTATCAATATTACCTTAGACCGGGGCGGCAGGTAGCCTAGTGGTTAGAGCGTTCGGCCAGTAACCGAAAGGTTTCTAGATCGAATCCCCGAGCTGACAAGTTAAACATCTGTCGTTCTGCCCCTGAACAAGGCAGTTAACCCACTGTTCCTAGGCCGTCATTGTAAGTAAGAATTTGTTCTTAACTGACTTGCCTAGTTAAATAAAGGTTAAATAAAGGTTAAATAAATAGACTGCTGCGCCACTCGGTAGGCCCGAAATACCAGGTGTTTTAATCGGCGTAGATTAGTTGATTAATTTCCTGGCAGGGCTGTGGGACAGTGGAGATTAGTTGATGAATTGCCTGGCTGGGCTGTGGGACAGTGTAGATTAGTTGATTAATTTCCTGGCTGGGCTGTGGGACAGTGGAGATTAGTTTATAAATTGCCTGGCTGGGCTGTGGGACAGTGGAGATTAGTTGATGAATTGCCTGGCTGGGCTGTGGGACAGTGGATGTGTAGGAATGATTCAAATGGAACTGTTAACACCCATTACCCGGGTAGTATTGTGACTAACTAACGGCTATTAACCAATCGGCATCCAGGATCCAAATGTAAAGTTTAATAATGAGGGATCTAGTAATCAAATCAGATTTTATTTGTCACATGTGCCAAAATATAACAGGAATACATCAAGGCCTTAAACAACAATGCCATTTTAAGAAAAATAAGAGTTAAGTAACAAATCGATGAATAAAAATAACTAACAATTAAAGAGCAGCAGTAGACTGCTGTGGCAGAAACATTATGTACCAAATAAGTTACAAATAACGTGAAAAAACACACAATAGCACAATTGATTAAGAGCCTGTAAAACGGCAGCCATCTCCTCCTGTGCCACTATATTTTACATCAGGGTAATGGATTAAACCTCATAGGAAGAGCAGATTGCATTCATGTCTCTCTGTTTAACTAAATACTCTGTCTTTGGCAGGAGAGAGACCAGACTCTCACTCTGACAGAGGGAAGAAGAGTCCTTCAGGGGAACCAGACCCAGATGCGCCCAAACCAGTGAGACGACACCACTGCTCCCAGTGTAATTTGAGTTTTAAGTTTTTATGGAAACTGAAACAGCATGAGAGGACACACATAGGGGAGAAGCCACACCACTGCTCCCAGTGTGGAAAGAGTTTTACCCTGTTAGGGAACCTGAAAAAGCATAAAGGAATACACACAGGAGAAAAGCCTTTCCAATGTTCCCAGTGTGGAAAGAGATTTTCACGATCACAGGAACTAAAATCACATGAGATGAAACACACAGGGGATAGACCACACCACTGCTCCCATTGTGGAAAGAGTTTTACCCAGTTAGGGAGCCTGAACAAACATAAGAGAATACACACAGGAGAAAAGCCTTACCACTGCTCCCAGTGTGGAAAGAGTTTTATACAGTTAGGGAACCTGAACAACCATAATATAATACACACAGAAGAAAAGCCATTCCAATGTTTCTACTGTGGAAAGAGATTTTCAAGATCACAGGACCTAAAATCACATGAGATGATACACACAGGGGAGAAGCCACACCACTGCTCCCATTGTGCAAAGAGTTTTACCCAGTTAGGAAGCCTGAACAAACATAAGAAGAGAATACACTCTGGAGAGAAATCTTAACATACTTTCCCAGTCAGAGGACCTGCAATCACATGACAGAATAGAGAGGCTGTGTTCTGACTTATGTTTTTGAGGTTGTTTTTAAATGAAATGTTGATATGAAAAATATGATTTGGATATTTTAAAATTCCAATTATAAAATAGATTTAGTAGAATGTGCATTTCTTGATTTTAACCTAGAAATGTTATGAATTTAAGTTGTTGTGTTTCATTGAGTTCTTCACGCTAAAGGTGTATGAACAATTTGATGATGTCGTTCTGATAACGTTGACAATTTTTTGACACTCGCTTCCTCATGAATGTTCCCATTAGTATTATTCCACCATGTCAGAGAAAACACAGGTGCTGCATTTGATTAATGGAACATATTGTTGTCTGAATATAAATATAATGTGGAACGGCACTAGTGGACATTCATTATATACATCTGTGTATTGTGTATTGTCATTATATACATCTGTGTATTGTGTATTGTCATTATATACATCTGTGTATTGTGTATTGTCATTATATACATCTGTGTATTGTCATTATATACATCTGTGTATTGTCATTATATACATCTGTGTATTGTCATTATATACATCTGTGTATTGTCATTATATACATCTGTATATTGTGTATTGTCATTATATACATCTGTGTATTGTGTAATGTCATTATATACATCTGTGTATTGTCATTATATACATCTGTGTATTGTGTATTGTCATTATATACATCTGTGTATTGTGTATTGTCATTATATACATCTGTGTATTGTGTATTGTCATTATATACATCTGTGTATTGTGTATTGTCATTATATACATCTGTGTATTGTGTATTGTCATTATATACATCTGTATATTGTGTATTGTCATTATATACATCTGTGTATTGTGTATTGTCATTATATACATCTGTGTATTGTGTATTGTTACAGACAGTGGGGAGAACAAGTATTTGATACACTGCCGATTTTGCAGGTTTTCCTATTTACATAAATGACCATTATATACCTATGTGCTTATTTTATATAATATAAATATAATGTGGACATTCATTATATACATTATAGACATTATAGACCTGGGTGCTTATTTCTTTTAAATTATATATGTTTGTTAGACTGAATGAACCAGAAATTGCCTAATGTGCAGAGGTGTAGTAGATGTTAAGTTTGTTTTCAATTCTAACTCATTAAAAATGTTTCACTCATCAATCAACACATGCTTCTCTTTATACATCTCACTGCTTCTTGACACACTTAACCCGGAAGCCAGCCACACCAATGTGTCTTAGGAAACACCGTACACACAGCATCTAAAATCACATGAGAGGACACACACGTGGGAGAAACCATACCACTGCTTCCAATGGGGTACCGGGACATAGTCAATGTGGAGACTATATACAGGGGGTACCGGGACATAGGCAATGTGGAGGCTATATACAGGGGGTACCGGGACATAGGCAATGTGGAGGCTATATACAGGGGGTACCGGGACATAGTCAATGTGGAGACTATATACAGGGGGCACTGGTACAGAGTCAATGTGGAGACTATATACAGGGGGTACCGGGACATAATCAATGTGGATACTATTTACAGGGGGTACCGGGACAGAGTCAATGTGGAGACTATATACAGGGGGTACCGGGACATAGTCAATGTGGATACTATATACAGGGGGTACTGGTACATAGTCAATGTGGAGACTATATACAGGGGGTACCGGGACATAGTCAATGTGGAGGCTATATACAGGGGGTACTGGTACAGAGTCAATGTGGAGGCTATATACAGGGGGTACTGGTACAGAGTCAATGTGGAGGCTATATACAGGAGGTACCGGTACAGAGTCAATGTGGAGACTATATACAGGGGGTACCAGGACATAGTCAATGTGGATACTATATACAGGGGGTACTGGTACAGAGTCAATGTGGAGGCTTTATACAGGGGGTACTGGTACAGAGTCAATGTGGAGGCTTTATACAGGGGGTACTGGTACAGAGTCAATGTGGAGGCTTTATACAGGGGGTACCGGGACATAGTCAATGTGGAGACTATATACAGGGGGTACTGGTACAGAGTCAATGTGGAGGCTATATACAGGGGGTACCGGGACAGAGTCAATGTGGAGGCTATATACAGGGGTACTGGTACAGAGTCAATGTGGAGGCTATATACAGGGGGTACCGGGACAGAGTCAATGTGGAGACTATATGCAGGGGGTACTGGTACAGAGTCAATGTGGAGACTATATGCAGGGGGTACTGGTACAGAGTCAATGTGGAGGCTATATACAGGAGGTACCGGTACAGAGTCAATGTGGAGGCTATATACAGGGGGTACCAGTACAGAGTCAATGTGGAGGCTATATACAGGGGGTACCAGTACAGAGTCAATGTGGAGGCTATATACAGGTGGTACCGGTACAGAGTCAATGTGGAGGCTATATACAGGTGGTACAGAGTCAATGTGGAGGCTATATACAGGGGGTACCGGTACAGAGTCAATGTGGAGGCTATATACAGGTGGTACCGGTACAGAGTCAATGTGGAGGCTATATACAGGGGGGTGCCGGTACAGAGTCAATGTGGAGGCTATATGCAGGAGGTACCGGTACAGAGTCAATGTGGAGGCTATATGCAGGAGGTACCGGTACAGAGTCAATGTGGAGGCTATATGCAGGGGGTACCGGTACAGAGTCAATGTGGAGGCTATATACAGGGGGTACCGGTACAGAGTCAATGTGGAGGCTATATGCAGGGGGTACTGGGACAGAGTCAATGTGCGGCGGCACCGGTTAGTCGAGGTAATTGAGGTAATATGTACATGTAGGTAGAGTTGTTAAAGTGATGATAGCAGAAAGTAGCAGCGATGTAAAAGGGGGGCAATGCAAATAGTCTGGGTAGCCATTTGATTAGATATTCAGGAGTCTTATGGCTTGGGGGTAGAAGCTGTTTAGAAGCCTCTTAGACCTAGACTTGGTGCTCCGGTACCGTTTGCCGTGTGGAAGCAGAGAGAACAGTCTATGATTAGGGTGACTCTGAAAAATTTTAGAGCCTTCCCCTGACACCGCCCGGTATAGAGGTCCTGGATGGCAGGAAGCTTGGCCCCAGTTATGTACTGTGCTGTACGCACTACCCTGTGTAGTGCCTTGCGGTTGGAGGCCGAGCAGTTGCCATACCAGGCAGTGATGCAACCCGTCAGGATGCTCTCAATGGTACAGCTGTAGAACCTTTTGAGGATCTGAGGACCCATGCCAAATCTTTTCAGTCTCCTGAGGGGGAATAGGTTTTGTTGTGCCCTCTTCACGACTGTCTTGGTGTGCTTGGACCATGTTAGTTTGTTGGTGATGTGGACGCCAAGGAACTTGAAGCTCTCAACCTGCTCCACTAAAGCCCTGTTGATGAGAATGGGGACGTTTTCAGTCCTCTTTTTCCTGTAGTCCACAATCATCTCCTTTGTCTTGATCACGTTGAGGGAGAGGTTGTTGTCCTTGCACCACACGGTCAGGTCTCTGACCCCCTCCCTATAGGCTGTCTCGTCGTTGTCGATGATCAGGCCTACCACTGTTGTGTCATCAGCAAACTTAATTATGGTGTTGGAGTTGTGTCTGGCCGTGCAGGCATGAGTGAACAGGTAGTACAGGAGGGGACTGAGCACGCACCCCTGATGGGCCCCCATGTTGAGGATCAGCGTGGAGGATGTGTTGTTACCTACCCTTCCCACCTGGGGGTGGCCCGTCAGGAAGTCCAGGATCCAGTTGCAGAGGGAGGTGTTTAGTCCCAGGGTCCTGAGCTTATTGATGAGCTTTGAGGGCACTATGGTTTTGAATGAGTAGTCAATGAATAGCATTCTCACATAGTTGTTCCTTTTGTTCAGGTATGAAAGGGCAATGTGGAGTGCAATAGAGATTGCATCATCTATGGATCTGCTGGGGAGGTATGCAAATTGGAGTGGGTCTAGGGTTTCTTGGATAATGGTGTTGATGTCAGCCAAGACCATACTTTCAAAGCATTTCATGGCAGCAGACATGAGTGATACGGGTCAGTAGTCATTTAGGCAGGTTACCTTAATGTTCTTGGATACAGGGACTATGGTGGTCTGCTTGAAACATGTTGGTATTACAGACTCAGTCAGGGACTGGTTGAAAATGTCAGTGAAGACACTTGCCAGTTGATCAGCGCATGCTTAGTGTACACGTCCTGGTAACCCGTCTAGCCCTGCGGCCTTGTGAATGTTGACCTGTTTAACTTCTTGGGATAGGGGGCGGTATTTTGACGTTCGGATGAAAAGCGTGCCCAAAGTAAACTGCCTGCTACTCAGGCCCAGAACCTAGGATATGCACATAATTGGTAGATTTGGATAGAAAACACTCTAAAGTTTCTAAAACTGTTACAATAATGTCTGTGAGTATAACAGAACTGATATGGCAGGCAAAAACCAGAGGACAAATCATCTCCCCCAAAAAATGTCATCCTACCACTGATTTCAATGGCTGGCTCTTTTATAATAGGGCGAAATCGTGCTCGATTGCAGTTCCTAGGGCTTCCACTAGATGTCAACAGTCTTTAGAAAGAGTTTCAGGCTGGTTTTTTGAAAACTTTGCCAGAACTTTTTGTTTTTCTAGGTGGCTCCCATTTTGGCTGTTTCCAAGCGCGTGCATAAGAGCGCATTCTCTGGTATTTTTCTCGGGTAAAGACAACGATTCTCCGTCTTAAATTTTATCGTTTATTTGCGTATCAGGGTACCTAAGGTTTGATTATAAACGTTGATTGACTTGTTTGGATAAGTTTATTGGTAACGTTTGGGATCCATTTTGTATGCATTTTGAAGGAAGGAAACCAAGTGGATTATTAACTGAAGCGTGCCAGCTAAACTGAGTTTTTATGGATATAAAGAAGGAGCTTATCGAACAAAAGGACCATTTGTAATGTAACTGGGACCTTTTAGAGTGCCAACAGAAGAGTTGTACTGTTACACCGTGTAGGAGCAGTTTGGACCTACTCAGTACTTTTACACCGTGTAGGAGCAGTTTGGACCTACTCAGTACTTTTACACCGTGTAGGAGCAGTTTGGACCTACTCAGTACTTTTACACCGTGTAGGAGCAGTTTGGACCTACTCAGTACTTTTACACCGTGTAGGAGCAGTTTGGACCTACCCAGTACTGTTACACTGTGTAGGAGCAGTTTGGACCTACTCAGCACTGTTACACCGTGTAGGAGCAGTTTGGACCTACTCAGTACTGTTACACCGTGTAGGAGCAGTTTGGACCTACTCAGTACTTCTCTCCACATTCTACCAACCCAGCAGATGTTTCTACTACAGTGAATATTAACCAATGAGGTGGGTCGTTCCACATTCTACCAACCCAACAGATGTTTATACTACAGGGAATATTAACCAATGAGGTGGGTGTTTCCACATTCTACCAACCCAACAGATGTTTCTACTACAGGGAATATTAACCAATGAGGTGGGCCTTTACACATTCTACCAACCCAACAGATGTTTCTACTACAGGGAATATTAACCAATGAGGTGGGTGTTTCCACATTCTACCAACCCAACAGATGTCTACTACAGTGACTATTAACCAATGAGGTGGGTCGTTCCACATTATACCAACCCAACAGATGTTTCTACAGTGAGTATGAACCAAAATGGAAATGTCCCTTGACTGTGTTACCCTCCCCAGCCAGCAGATGGGGATGTGCTTGTTTCAGGCAATGCTGCCGGTGTGACGTATAATCTAATGGACGGGACTCTTCTTCAACAACAACAGCGAGTTATCCACCTCCGTATCTCTCTAGCCAACATAGCCGAAAACATTCAAGCTCTTTGAACCGTTTCGGTGTATATTAGACACTGTGTTATAAACACACGTGTCGTATCTACTATCTAGTTACACCATTTAACTGAATATTTACGTTGTTGTTAGTCAGCTAGCTGGGTAAATTAGCAGTAGTGCTAGTCTAGTCACTAATGCTAACTAGCTAACATCCCGACCATGAGCTCACTAAACGACTCCCCCACTTCCAAAGAGTGGATCTGCTGGACGGAGAAAGAAGCTCTGGGGCTGAACATTGTCGTGAAAGAGGAGAAGGAAGAAGAAGATGTCACAGTAAAAAAAGAAGCAGAGATCGAGGCTGTTACAGTGAAAGAAGAAGAGAAAGACGTTACATTGACAGAAGATGAAGACGCGTTCAGAGTGAAAGAGGAGGATGTTACAGTAAAAGAAGAGGAAGACGTTTTTGGAATTAAGGAAGTGGGGGAGATTACTGTCACATTGGAAGAAGAGGAGGAGACAGGAGAACTGATTAAAAACAGTGAGTAATATCTTAAAAACGGGTACAAACTCTGCAGTTGTTGAACCGATGTGTGGTTTTAAAGGGGCATTCCACTGAAGGTCTACACTTGACTAGTTCTGTACTGTAGGAATTGTTAAAACTACAAAGAATGGGGGGCGGCCAACAAAACGTTTATGGATCACATGCTTCCCGTTATATTTTTCACAACATTTGTAAACATCTGAATATCTCTTTCTGTAGTGCTTTGCTTGACATCACATTAAAGCAAAAATCAACTCACGATGAAGAGACAGAACAGACAGAATCAAGACAAGGAAGGATCATTTTGATCCTGATGAAATGTATTAAAAAATAATTACCACATGTTATTTAAAAGAGTTAGTTTTGTTCCAATAGAATTATTTTGTTATTTAATATCAATAATATATCAACACCAAACCATTGCTAAGCCCTATAATATCCAAACCAAACCATAGCTAAGCCTTATAATATCCAAACCATAGCTAAGCCCTATAATATCCAAACCAAACCATAGCTAAGCCCTATAATATCCACACCAAACCATAGCTAAGCCCTATAATATCCACACCATAGCTAAACCCTATAATATCCACACCATAGCTAAGCCCTATAATATCCACACCAAACCATAGCTAAACCCTATAATATCCAAACCATAGCTAAGCCCTATAATATCCAAAACCATAGCTAAACCCTATAATATCCAAACCAAACCATAGCTAAACCCTATAATATCCAAACCATAGCTAAGCCCTATAATATCCACACCATAGCTAAGCCCTATAATATCCACACCATAGCTAAGCCCTATAATATCCAAACCAAACCATAGCTAAGCCCTATAATATCCACACCATAGCTAAGCCCTATAATATTCAAACCAAACCATAGCTAAGCACTATAATATCCAAACCATAGCTAAGCCCTATAATATTCAAACCAAACCATAGCTAAGCCCTATAATATCCAAACCATAGCTAAGCCCTATAATATTCAAACCAAACCATAGCTAAACCCTATAATATCCAAACCATAGCTAAGCCCTATAATATCCAAACCAAACCATAGCTAAGCCCTATAATATCCACACCATAGCTAAGCCCTATAATATCCACACCAAACCATAGCTAAGCCCTATAATATCCAAACCATAGCTAAGCCCTATTATATCCACACCATAGCTAAACCCTATAATATCCACACCAAACCATAGCTAAGCCCTATAATATCAACACCAAACCATAGATAAGCCCTATAATATCCAAACCATAGCTAAGCCCTATAATATCCACACCAAACCATAGCTAAGCCCTATAATATCCACACCATAGCTAAACCCTATAATATCCACACCATAGCTAAGCCCTATAATATCCACACCAAACCATAGCTAAACCCTATAATATCCAAACCATAGCTAAACCCTATAATATCCAAACCAAACCATAGCTAAACCCTATAATATCCACACCATTGCTAAACCCTATAATATCCAAACCATAGCTAAGCCCTATAATATCCACACCATAGCTAAGCCCTATAATATCCACACCATAGCTAAGCCCTATAATATCCAAACCAAACCATAGCTAAGCCCTATAATATCCACACCATAGCTAAGCCCTATAATATCCACACCATAGCTAAGCCCTATAATATCCAAACCATAGCTAAGCCGTATAATATCCAAACCATAGCTAAGCCCTATAATATCCAAACCATAGCTGAGCCCTATAATATCCACACCAAACCATAACTAAACCCTATAATATCCACACCAAACCATAGCTAAGCCCTATAATATCCACACCATAGCTAAGCCCTATAATATCAACACCATAGCTAAGCCCTATAATATCCACACCATAGCTAAGCCCTATAATATCCACACCATAGCTAAGCCCTATAATATCTACACCATAGCTAAACCCTATAATATCCACACCAAACCATAGCTAAGCCCTATAATATCCACACCATAGCTAAGCCCTATAATATCCAAACCAAACCATAGCTAAGCCCTATAATATCCACACCATAACTAAGCCCTATAATATCCACACCAAACCATAGCTAAGCCCTATAATATCCACACCAAACCATAGCTAAACCCTATAATATCCACACCACACCATAGCTGAGCCCTATAATATCCACACCAAACCATAGCTAAGCCCTATAATATCCAAACCATAGCTAAGCCCTATAATATCCAAACCATAGCTGAGCCCTATAATATCCACACCAAACCATAGCTAAGCCCTATAATATCCACACCAAACCATAGCTAAGCCCTATAATATCCAAACCATAGCTAAGCCCTATAATATCCACACTAAACCATAGCTAAACCCTATAATATCCAAACCATAGCTAAACCCTATAATATCCACACCATAGCTAAGCCCTATAATATCCACACCAAACCATAGCTAAACCCTATAATATCCAAACCATAGCTAAACCCTACAATATCCAAACCAAACTAATAGCTAAACCCTATAATATCCACACCATAGCTAAACCCTATAATATCCAAACCATAGCTAAGCCCTATAATATCCACACCATAGCTAAGCCCTATAATATCCACACCATAGCTAAGCCCTATAATATCCAAACCAAACCATAGCTAAGCCCTATAATATCCACACCATAGCTAAGCCCTATAATATCCACACCATAGCTAAGCCCTATAATATCCAAACCATAGCTAAGCCGTATAATATCCAAACCATAGCTAAGCCCTATAATATCCAAACCATAGCTGAGCCCTATAATATCCACACCAAACCATAACTAAACCCTATAATATCCACACCAAACCATAGCTAAGCCCTATAATATCCACACCATAGCTAAGCCCTATAATATCCACACCATAGCTAAGCCCTATAATATCCACACCATAGCTAAGCCCTATAATATCTACACCATAGCTAAACCCTATAATATCCACACCAAACCATAGCTAAGCCCTATAATATCCACACCATAGCTAAGCCCTATAATATCCAAACCAAACCATAGCTAAGCCCTATAATATCCACACCATAACTAAGCCCTATAATATCCACACCAAACCATAGCTAAGCCCTATAATATCCACACCAAACCATAGCTAAACCCTATAATATCCACACCACACCATAGCTGAGCCCTATAATATCCACACCAAACCATAGCTAAGCCCTATAATATCCAAACCATAGCTAAGCCCTATAATATCCAAACCATAGCTGAGCCCTATAATATCCACACCAAACCATAGCTAAGCCCTATAATATCCACACCTTAGCTAAGCCCTATAATATCCACACCAAACCATAGCTAAGCCCTATAATATCCAAACCATAGCTAAGCCCTATAATATCCACACCAAACCATAGCTAAGCCCTATAATATCCACACCAAACCATAGCTAAACCCTATAATATCCACACCATAGCTAAGCCCTATAATATCAACACCAAACCATAGCTAAGCCCTATAATATCAACACCAAACCATAGCTAAGCCCTATAATATCCAAACCAAACCATAGCTAAACCCTATAATATCCACACCATAGCTAAGCCCTATAATATCCAAACCATAGCTAAGCCCTATAATATCCAAACCATAGCTAAGCCCTATAATATCCAAACCATAGCTAAGCCCTATAATATCCAAACCAAACCATAGCTCAGCCCTGTAATATCCACACCAAACCATAGCTAAGCCCTATAATATCCACACCAAACCATAACTAAGCCCTATAATATCCACACAACCCATAGCTAAGCCCTATAATATCCACACCAAACCATAGCTAAGCCCTATAATATCCACACCATAGCTAAGCCCTATAATATCCACACCAAACCATAGCTAAGCCCAATAATATCCACACCAAACCATAACTAAGCCCTATAATATCCACACCAAACCATAACTAAGCCCTATAATATCCACACCAAACCATAGCTAAGCCCTATAATATCCACACCATAGCTAAGCCCTATAATATCCACACCATAGCTAAGCCCTATAATATCCAGACCATAGCTAAGCCCTATAATATCTACACCATAGCTAAACCCTATAATATCCACACCAAACCATAGCTAAGCCCTATAATATCCACACCATAGCTAAGCCCTATAATATCCAAACCAAACCATAGCTAAGCCCTATAATATCCACACCATAACTAAGCCCTATAATATCCACACCAAACCATAGCTAAGCCCTATAATATCCACACCAAACCATAGCTAAACCCTATAATATCCACACCACACCATAGCTGAGCCCTATAATATCCACACCAAACCATAGCTAAGCCCTATAATATCCAAACCATAGCTAAGCCCTATAATATCCAAACCATAGCTGAGCCCTATAATATCCACACCAAACCATAGCTAAGCCCTATAATATCCACACCATAGCTAAGCCCTATAATATCCACACCAAACCATAGCTAAGCCCTATAATATCCAAACCATAGCTAAGCCCTATAATATCCACACCAAACCATAGCTAAGCCCTATAATATCCACACCAAACCATAGCTAAACCCTATAATATCCACACCATAGCTAAGCCCTATAATATCAACACCAAACCATAGCTAAGCCCTATAATATCAACACCAAATAGCTAAGCCCTATAATATCCAAACCAAACCATAGCTAAACCCTATAATATCCACACCATAGCTAAGCCCTATAATATCCAAACCATAGCTAAGCCCTATAATATCCAAACCATAGCTAAGCCCTATAATATCCAAACCATAGCTAAGCCCTATAATATCCAAACCAAACCATAGCTAAGCCCTATAATATCCACACCAAACCATAGCTAAGCCCTATAATATCCACACCAAACCATAACTAAGCCCTATAATATCCACACCAACCATAACTAAGCCCTATAATATCCACACCAAACCATAGCTAAGCCCTAATATCCACACCATAGCTAAGCCCTATAATATCCACACCAAACCATAGCTAAGCCCTATAATATCCACACCAAACCATAACTAAGCCCTATAATATCCACACCAAACCATAACTAAGCCCTATAATATCCACACCAAACCATAGCTAAGCCCTATAATATCCACACCATAGCTAAGCCCTATAATATCCACACCAAACCA
>NW_024057847.1:0-82577 GCF_016432855.1 Salvelinus namaycush
GGTGTTATTACATGTGTGTCTGGTCTGGTCTGGTCTAATCTTATTGAGGTGTTATCTACATGTCTGGTCTGGTCTAAATCTTATTGAGGTGTTATCTACATGTTGTGTCTGGTCTGGTCTAAATCTTATTGAGTGTTACTACATGTTGTGTCTGGTCTGGTCTAAAATCTTATTGAGGTGTTATCTACATGTTGTGTCTGGTCTGGTCTAAATCTTATTGAGGTGTTATCTACATGTTGTGTCTGGTCTGGTCTGGTCTAAATCTTATTGAGGTGTTATCTACATGTTGTGTCTGGTCTGGTCTAAATCTTATTGAGGTGTTATCTACATGTGTCTGGTCTGGTCTGGTCTAAATCTTATTGAGGTGTTATCTACATGTTGTGTCTGGTCTGGTCTAAATCTTATTGAGGTGTTATCTACATGTTGTGTCTGGTCTGGTCTAAATCTTATTGAGGTGTTATCTACATGTTGTGTCTGGTCTGGTCTAAATCTTATTGAGGTGTTATCTACATGTTGTGTCTGGTCTGGTCTAAATCTTATTGAGGTGTTATCTACATGTTGTGTCTGGTCTGGTCTAAATCTTATTGAGGTGTTATCTACATGTTGTGTCTGGTCTGGTCTAAATCTTATTGAGGTGTTATCTACATGTTGTGTCTGGTCTGGTCTAAATCTTATTGAGATGTTATCTACATGTTGTGTCTGGTCTGGTCTGGTCTAAATCTTATTGAGATGTTATCTACATGTTGTGTCTGGTCTGGTCTTAATCTTATTGAGGTGTTATCTACATGTTGTGTCTGGTCTGGTCTAAATCTTATTGAGGTGTTATCTACATGTTGTGTCTGGTCTGGTCTAAATCTTATTGAGGTGTTATCTACATGTTGTGTCTGGTCTGGTCTAAATCTTATTGAGGTGTTTTATCTACATGTTGTGTCTGGTCTGGTCTGGTCTAAATCTTATTGAGGTGTTATCTACATGTAGTGTCTGGTCTGGTCTAAATCTTATTGAGGTGTTATCTACATGTTGTGTCTGGTCTGGTCTAAATCTTATTGAGGTGTTATCTACATGTAGTGTCTGGTCTGGTCTAAATCTTATTGAGATGTTATCTACATGTTGTGTCTGGTCTGGTCTGGTCTAAATCTTATTGAGGTGTTATCTACATGTCTGGTCTGGTCTAAATCTTATTGAGGTGTTATCTACATGTTGTGTCTGGTCTGGTCTGGTCTAAATCTTATTGAGGTGTTTTATCTACATGTTGTGTCTGGTCTGGTCTAAATCTTATTGAGGTGTTATCTACATGTTGTGTCTGGTCTGGTCTAAATCTTATTGAGGTGTTATCTACATGTTGTGTCTGGTCTGGTCTAAATCTTATTGAGGTGTTATCTACATGTTGTGTCTGGTCTGGTCTAAATCTTATTGAGGTGTTATCTACATGTTGTGTCTGGTCTGGTCTAAATCTTATTGAGATGTTATCTACATGTTGTGTCTGGTCTGGTCTAAATCTTATTGAGGTGTTATCTACATGTTGTGTCTGGTCTGGTCTGGTCTAAATCTTATTGAGGTGTTATCTACATGTTGTGTCTGGTCTGGTCTAAATCGTATTGAGGTGTTATCTACATGTTGTGTCTGGTCTGGTCTAAATCTTATTGAGGTGTTATCTACATGTTGTGTCTGGTCTGGTCTAAATCTTATTGAGATGTTATCTACATGTTGTGTCTGGTCTGGTCTAAATCTTATTGAGGTGTTATCTACATGTTGTGTCTGGTCTGGTCTAAATCTTATTGAGGTGTTATCTACATGTTGTGTCTGGTCTGGTCTGGTCTAAATCTTATTGAGGTGTTATCTACATGTTGTGTCTGGTCTGGTCTGGTCTAAATCTTATTGAGGTGTTATCTACATGTTGTGTCTGGTCTGGTCTAAATCTTATTGAGGTGTTATCTACATGTTGTGTCTGGTCTGGTCTAAATCTTATTGAGGTGTTATCTACATGTTGTGTCTGGTCTGGTCTAAATCTTATTGAGGTGTTATCTACATGTTGTGTCTGGTCTGGTCTAAATCTTATTGAGGTGTTATCTACATGTTGTGTCTGGTCTGGTCTAAATCTTATTGAGGTGTTATCTACATGTTGTGTCTGGTCTGGTCTAAATCTTATTGAGGTGTTATCTACATGTTGTGTCTGGTCTGGTCTAAATCTTATTGAGGTGTTATCTACATGTTGTGTCTGGTCTGGTCTAAATCTTATTGAGGTGTTATCTACATGTTGTGTCTGGTCTGGTCTAAATCTTATTGAGGTGTTATCTACATGTCTGGTCTGGTCTAAATCTTATTGAGGTGTTATCTACATGTTGTGTCTGGTCTGGTCTGGTCTAAATCTTATTGAGGTGTTATCTACATGTTGTGTCTGGTCTGGTCTAAATCTTATTGAGGTGTTATCTACATGTTGTGTCTGGTCTGGTCTAAATCTTATTGAGGTGTTATCTACATGTTGTGTCTGGTCTGGTCTAAATCTTATTGAGGTGTTATCTACATGTTGTGTCTGGTCTGGTCTGGTCTAAATCTTATTGAGGTGTTATCTACATGTTGTGTCTGGTCTGGTCTAAATCTTATTGAGGTGTTATCTACATGTTGTGTCTGGTCTGGTCTAAATCTTATTGAGGTGTTATCTACATGTAGTGTCTGGTCTGGTCTAAATCTTATTGAGGTGTTATCTACATGTTGTGTCTGGTCTGGTCTGGTCTAAATCTTATTGAGGTGTTATCTACATGTTGTGTCTGGTCTGGTCTAAATCTTATTGAGGTGTTATCTACATGTTGTGTCTGGTCTGGTCTAAATCTTATTGAGGTGTTATCTACATGTCTGGTCTGGTCTGGTCTAAATCTTATTGAGGTGTTATCTACATGTTGTGTCTGGTCTGGTCTAAATCTTATTGAGGTGTTACCTACATGTGTCTGGTCTGGTCTAAATCTTATTGAGATGTTATCTACATGTTGTGTCTGGTCTGGTCTAAATCTTATTGAGGTGTTATCTACATGTTGTGTCTGGTCTGGTCTAAATCTTATTGAGGTGTTATCTACATGTCTGGTCTGGTCTAAATCTTATTGAGGTGTTATCTACATGTTGTGTCTGGTCTGGTCTGGTCTAAATCTTATTGAGGTGTTATCTACATGTCTGGTCTGGTCTGGTCTAAATCTTATTGAGGTGTTATCTACATGTGTCTGGTCTGGTCTGGTCTAAATCTTATTGAGGTGTTATCTACATGTTGTGTCTGGTCTGGTCTGGTCTAAATCTTATTGAGGTGTTATCTACATGTTGTGTCTGGTCTGGTCTGGTCTAAATCTTATTGAGGTGTTATCTACATGTAGTGTCTGGTCTGGTCTAAATCTTATTGAGGTGTTATCTACATGTTGTGTCTGGTCTGGTCTAAATCTTATTGAGATGTTATCTACATGTTGTGTCTGGTCTGGTCTAAATCTTATTGAGGTGTTATCTACATGTTGTGTCTGGTCTGGTCTGGTCTAAATCTTATTGAGGTGTTATCTACATGTCTGGTCTGGTCTAAATCTTATTGAGGTGTTATCTACATGTAGTGTCTGGTCTGGTCTAAATCTTATTGAGGTGTTATCTACATGTTGTGTCTGGTCTGGTCTAAATCTTATTGAGATGTTATCTACATGTTGTGTCTGGTCTGGTCTGGTCTAAATCTTATTGAGGTGTTATCTACATGTCTGGTCTGGTCTAAATCTTATTGAGGTGTTATCTACATGTTGTGTCTGGTCTGGTCTGGTCTAAATCTTATTGAGGTGTTTTATCTACATGTTGTGTCTGGTCTGGTCTGGTCTAAATCTTATTGAGGTGTTATCTACATGTTGTGTCTGGTCTGGTCTAAATCTTATTGAGGTGTTATCTACATGTTGTGTCTGGTCTGGTCTAAATCTTATTGAGGTGTTATCTACATGTTGTGTCTGGTCTGGTCTAAATCTTATTGAGGTGTTATCTACATGTTGTGTCTGGTCTGGTCTGGTCTAAATCTTATTGAGGTGTTATCTACATGTGTCTGGTCTGGTCTAAATCTTATTGAGGTGTTATCTACATGTTGTGTCTGGTCTGGTCTGGTCTAAATCTTATTGAGGTGTTATCTACATGTTGTGTCTGGTCTGGTCTAAATCTTATTGAGGTGTTATCTACATGTTGTGTCTGGTCTGGTCTAAATCTTATTGAGGTGTTATCTACATGTGTCTGGTCTGGTCTAAATCTTATTGAGGTGTTATCTACATGTTGTGTCTGGTCTGGTCTAAATCTTATTGAGGTGTTATCTACATGTTGTGTCTGGTCTGGTCTAAATCTTATTGAGGTGTTATCTACATGTTGTGTCTGGTCTGGTCTAAATCTTATTGAGGTGTTATCTACATGTTGTGTCTGGTCTGGTCTAAATCTTATTGAGATGTTACCTACATGTTGTTTTGTGTTTTGTTGTATTGAGTGTTAGTGAGTGTCTTTACACACAAAGACAAAATTAGTTATTCATATGGACATGAATGTGGTGTCATATTAAGGAAGAGCTTGTGCACTTTAAAACTAAGTTAATTTGTCATTGTCATTTGTTCTTTGTTTTTGAGCTATGTCTGTTTGAAAAGTGAGAAAATGAGCTTCATCTTGAAAATTCTCAGTAATCTACAACAGCATTGTAGAATTGTATTGGGACCTAAAGGTTTAGAGTGCAGCACAGCAACATGCCACGTTTCTCCATGATGCTTTGTCCTGATGTAAAGACCATCAACTGTGTCTGGGTAGTATTAGCAGGTTCAAGGTGAGGTTCATTCAAGGTGATGGCTAACAAATCATTACACATTAACTGACAGTCAGAGGCCCGTGAGAAGACGGGAGATTCACCACCACCTACATAAGCAGGCCCTCACCTGTCACTATGAATTTAACTATATGAATCTACTGTACACCAACCGTTAAAGCCTGCTGCCCTTGAACAGAGACAGTAGGGTGACTGACCAACAAACTGAACATTCCAGAACATAAAGCTGTAGATGGGGTTTATCATTAGGAGGATAACATGTTTTTGATAGATCTTTATTTTATCATTTTGTATCCTTGGATGTTTTAAAACATTTACTAAAATGTTGTGCAAACCATCTAACCACCACCCCCGAACATCTAACCACCACCCCCGAACATCTAACCACCACCCCCGAACATCTAACCACCACCCCCGAACATCTAACCACCACCCCAGAGCATTTCCCAGAACATCTAACCACCACCCCAAAACATCTAAGCACCACCCCAAAACATCTAAGCACCAC
Organism: Salvelinus namaycush; assembly: GCF_016432855.1. Lineage (NCBI taxonomy): Eukaryota > Metazoa > Chordata > Actinopteri > Salmoniformes > Salmonidae > Salvelinus > Salvelinus namaycush. The sequence goes on from NW_024057847.1 coordinate 5,313, forward strand.
CCCAGAACATCTAAGCACCACCCCAGAACATCTAAGCACCACCCCAGAACATCTAAGCACCACCCCAGAACATCTAACCACCACCCCAAACCATCTAACCACCACCCCCGAACATCTAACCACCACCCCCAGAACATCTAACCACCACCCCCAGAACATCTAACCACCACCCCCAGAACATCTAACCACCACCCCCAGAACATCTAACCACCACCCCCAGAACATCTAACCACCACCCCCAGAACATCTAACCACCACCCCCCGAACATCTAACCACCACCCCCGAACATCTAACCACCACCCCCCGAACATCTAACCACCACCCCCCGAACATCTAACCACCACCCCAGAACATCTAACCACCACCCCAGAACATTTCCCAGAACATCTAACCACCACCCCAGAACATTTCCCAGAACATCTAACCACCACCCCAGAACATTTCCCAGAACATCTAACCACCACCCCAAAACATCTAACCACCACCCCCGAACATCTAACCACCACCCCAGAACATCTAACCACCACCCACGAACATCTAACCACCACCCCAGAACATTTCCCAGAACATCTAACCACCACCCCAAAACATCTAACCACCACCCCAAAACATCTAACCACCACCCCAGAACATTTCCCAGAACATCTAACCACCACCCCAAAACATCTAACCACCACCCCCGAACATCTAACCACCACCCCAGAACATCTAACCACCACCCACGAACATCTAACCACCACCCACGAACATCTAACCACCACCCACGAACATCTAACCACCACCCCAGAACATTTCCCAGAACATCTAACCACCACCCCAAAACATCTAACCACCACCCCAAAACATCTAACAACCACCCCAAAACATCTAACCACCACCCCAGAACATCTAACCACCACCCCAGAACATCTAACCACCACCCCAGAACATCTAACCACCACCCCAGAACATTTCCCAGAACATCTAACCACCACCCCAGAACATCTAACCACCACCCCAGAACATTTCCCAGAACATCTAACCACCACCCCAGAACATCTAACCACCACCCCAGAACATTTCCCAGAACATCTAACCACCACCCCAAAACATCTAACCACCACCCCAAAACATCTAACCACCACCCCAAAACATCTAACCACCACCCCCAGAACATCTAACCACCACCCCAGAACATCTAACCACCACCCCCAGAACATCTAACCACCACCCCCAAAACATCTAACCACCACCCCCAAAACATCTAACCACCACCCCCAAAACATCTAACCACCACCCCCAAAACATCTAACCACCCCAGAACATCTAACCACCACCCCCAAAACATCTAACCACTACCCCCAAAACATCTAACCACTACCCCCAAAACATCTAACCACTACCCCCAAAACATCTAACCACTACCCCCAGAACATCTAACCACCACCCCCAGAACATCGAAGCACCACCCCAGAACATCGAAGCACCACCCCAGAACATCTAACCACCACCCCCAGAACATCTAACCACCACCCCCGAACATCTAACCACCACCCCAGAACATCTAACCACCACCCCAGAACATCTAACCACCACCCCAGAACATCTAACCACCACCCACGAACATCTAACCACCACCCCAGAACATTTCCCAGAACATCTAACCACCACCCCAAAACATCTAACCACCACCCCCGAACATCTAACCACCACCCCAAAACATCTAACCACCACCCCAAAACATCTAACCACCACCCCAAAACATCTAACCACCACCCCAGAACATCTAACCACCACCCCAGAACATCTAACCACCACCCCAGAACATCTAACCACCACCCCAGAACATCTAACCACCACCCCAGAACATCTAACCACCACCCCAGAACATTTCCCAGAACATCTAACCACCACCCCAGAACATTTCCCAGAACATCTAACCACCACCCCAGAACATCTAACCACCACCCCAGAACATTTCCCAGAACATCTAACCACCACCCCAGAACATTTCCCAGAACATCTAACCACCACCCCAGAACATCTAACCACCACCCCAGAACATCTAACCACCACCCCAGAACATCTAACCACCACCCCAGAACATCTAACCACCACCCCAGAACATCTAACCACCACCCCAGAACATTTCCCAGAACATCTAACCACCACCCCAGAACATTTCCCAGAACATCTAACCACCACCCCAGAACATCTAACCACCACCCCAGAACATTTCCCAGAACATTTCCCAGAACATCTAACCACCACCCCCGAACATCTAACCACCACCCCAAAACATCTAACCACCACCCCCAGAACATCTAACCACCACCCCCAGAACATCTAACCACCACCCCCAGAACATCTAACCACCACCCCCAGAACATCTAACCACCACCCCCAGAACATCTAACCACCACCCCCAGAACATCTAACCACCACCCCCAGAACATCTAACCACCACCCCCAGAACATCTAACCACCACCCCCAGAACATCTAACCACCACCCCCAGAACATCTAACCACCACCCCCAGAACATCTAACCACCACCCCCAGAACATCTAACCACCACCCCCAGAACATCTAACCACCACCCCCAGAACATCTAACCACCACCCCCAGAACATCTAACCACCACCCCCAGAACATCTAACCACCACCCCAGAACATCTAACCACCACCCCAGAACATCTAACCACCACCCCAGAACATCTAACCACCACCCCAGAACATTTCCCAGAACATCTAACCACCACCCCAGAACATCTAACCACCACCCCAGAACATTTCCCAGAACATCTAACCACCACCCCAAAACATCTAACCACCACCCCAAAACATCTAACCACCACCCCCAGAACATCTAACCACCACCCCAGAACATCTAACCACCACCCCAGAACATCTAACCACCACCCCAGAACATTTCCCAGAACATCTAACCACCACCCCAGAACATCTAACCACCACCCCAGAACATTTCCCAGAACATCTAACCACCACCCCAAAACATCTAACCACCACCCCAAAACATCTAACCACCACCCCCAGAACATCTAACCACCACCCCAGAACATCTAACCACCACCCCCAAAACATCTAACCACCACCCCCAAAACATCTAACCACCACCCCCAGAACCTCTAACCACCACCCCCAGAACATCTAACCACCACCCCCAGAACATCTAACCACCACCCCCAGAACATCTAACCACCACCCCCAGAACATCTAACCACCACCCCCAGAACATCTAACCACCACCCCCAGAACATCTAACCACCACCCCCAGAACATCTAACCACCACCCCAGAACATCTAACCACCACCCCAGAACATCTAACCACCACCCCAGAACATCTAACCACCACCCCAGAACATCTAACCACCACCCCAGAACATTTCCCAGAACATCTAACCACCACCCCAGAACATCTAACCACCACCCCAGAACATTTCCCAGAACATCTAACCACCACCCCAAAACATCTAACCACCACCCCAAAACATCTAACCACCACCCCCAGAACATCTAACCACCACCCCAGAACATCTAACCACCACCCCCAAAACATCTAACCACCACCCCAAAACATCTAACCACCACCCCCAGAACATCTAACCACCACCCCAGAACATCTAACCACCACCCCAGAACATCTAACCACCACCCCCAAAACATCTAACCACCACCCCCAAAACATCTAACCACCCCCCCCAAAACATCTAACCACCACCCCCAGAACATCTAACCACCACCCCAGAACATCTAACCACCACCCCAGAACATCTAACCACCACCCCCAAAACATCTAACCACCACCCCAAAACATCTAACCACCACCCCAAAACATCTAACCACCACCCCAAAACATCTAACCACCACCCCCAGAACATCTAACCACCACCCCAGAACATCTAACCACCACCCCAGAACATCTAACCACCACCCCAGAACATTTCCCAAAACATCTCATTCGATTTCCAGGTAATGTATAAATGCAACATGAAATTGCTGGTCCCATGTTTCATGAGCTGAAATATCACAGAAATGTTCCATATAGCCACAAAAAAAAGTATCTTTCAAATTTGGTGCACAAATAAGATAATCCATTCACCTGACAGGTGTGGCATATCAAGCTGCTGATTAAACAGCATCATTACACAGGTGCACCTTGTGCTGGGGACAACACAATGCCACAGATGTCTCAAGTTGAGGGAGTGTGCAATTAGAATGATGACTGCAGGAATGTCTATCAGAGCTGTTGCCAGATAATTGCATGTTAATTTCTCTACCATATGGAGCATCCAACGTCGTTTTAGAGAATATGACAGTATGTCCAACATGCCTCACAACCGCAGACCACATGCAACCACGCCAGCCCAGGACCTTCACATTAGGCTTCTTCACATGGGTTAGCCCTAGCCCTAGCCCTAACCCTAACCCTAACCCAACCACGCCAGCCCAGGACCTTCACATTAGGCTTCTTCACATGGGTTAGGGTTAGCCCTAACCCTAACCCAACCACGCCAGCCCAGGACCTTCACATTAGGCTTCTTCACATGGGTTAGCCCTAACCCTAACCCATCCACGCCAGCCCAGGACCTTCACATTAGGCTTCTTCACATGGGTTAGGGTTAGCCCTAACCCTAACCCAACCACGCCAGCCCAGGACCTTCACATTAGGCTTCTTCACATGGGTTAGGGTTAGCCCTAACCCTAACCCAACCACGCCAGCCCAGGACCTTCACATTAGGCTTCTTCACATGGGTTAGCCCTAACCCTAACCCAAACCCAACCCCGCCAGCCCAGGACCTTCACATTAGGCTTCTTCACATGGGTTAGGGTTAGCCCTAACCCTAACCCTAACCCAACCCCGCCAGCCCAGGACCTTCACATTAGGCTTCTTTACATGGGTTAGGGATAGCCCTATTGTTTAAATGCACATATATCATAGCACTAGGCTATACATCAGTCAGTAGAATGGTAGTTCATTTCAAAAACCAAAAGCAGTTGCAGGGATTGCCAACTACGCTCATTCAGGGCCCTACGGTGACATTACGTAACTCCGCCCATTCAGGGCCCTACGGTGACATTACGTAACTCCACCCATTCAGGGCCCTACGGTGACATTACGTAACTCCACCCATTCAGGGCCCTACGGTGACATTACGTAACTCCACCCATTCAGGGCCCTACGGTGACATTACGTAACTCCACCCATTCAGGGCCCTACGGTGACATTACGTAACTCCGCCCATTCAGGGCCCTACGGTGACATTACGTAACTCCACCCATTCAGGGCCCTACGGTGACATTACGTAACTCCACCCATTCAGGGCCCTACGGTGACATTACGTAACTCCACCCATTCAGGGCCCTACGGTGACATTACGTAACTCCACCCATTCAGGGCCCTACGGTGACATTACGTAACTCCACCCATTCAGGGCCCTACGGTGACATTACGTAACTCCGCCCATTCAGGGCCCTACGGTGACATTACGTAACTCCACCCATTCAGGGCCCTACGGTGACATTACGTAACTCCACCCATTCAGGGCCCTACGGTGACATTACGTAACTCCACCCATTCAGGGCCCTACGGTGACATTACGTAACTCCACCCATTCAGGGCCCTACGGTGACATTACGTAACTCCACCCATTCAGGGCCCTACGGTGACATTACGTAACTCCACCCATTCAGGGCCCTACGGTGACATTACGTAACTCCGCCCATTCAGGGCCCTACGGTGACATTACGTAACTCCGCCCATTCAGGGCTCTACGGTGACATTACGTAACTCCGCCCATTCAGGGCCCTACGGTGACATTACGTAACTCCGCCCATTCAGGGCTCTACGGTGACATTACGTAACTCCACCCATTCAGGGCCCTACGGTGACATTACGTAACTCCACCCATTCAGGGCCCTACGGTGACATTACGTAACTCCACCCATTCAGGGCCCTACGGTGACATTACGTAACTCCACCCATTCAGGGCCCTACGGTGACATTACGTAACTCCACCCATTCAGGGCCCTACGGTGACATTACGTAACTCCACCCATTCAGGGCCCTACGGTGACATTACGTAACTCCACCCATTCAGGGCCCTACGGTGACATTACGTAACTCCGCCCATTCAGGGCCCTACGGTGACATTACGTAACTCCGCCCATTCAGGGCCCTACGGTGACATTACGTAACTCCGCCCATTCAGGGCTCTACGGTGACATTACGTAACTCCGCCCATTCAGGGCCCTACGGTGACATTACGTAACTCCGCCCATTCAGGGCCCTACGGTGACATTACGTAACTCCGCCCATTCAGGGCCCTACGGTGACATTACGTAACTCCGCCCATTCAGGGCCCTACGGTGACATTACGTAACTCCGCCCATTCAGGGCCCTACGGTGACATTACGTAACTCCGCCCATTCAGGGCCCTACGGTGACATTACGTAACTCCGCCCATTCAGGGCCCTACGGTGACATTACGTAACTCCGCCCATTCAGGGCCCTACGGTGACATTACGTAACTCCGCCCATTCAGGGCCCTACGGTGACATTACGTAACTCCGCCCATTCAGGGCCCTACGGTGACATTACGTAACTCCACCCATTCAGGGCCCTACGGTGACATTACGTAACTCCGCCCATTCAGGGCCCTACGGTGACATTACGTAACTCCACCCATTCAGGGCCCTACGGTGACATTACGTAACTCCGCCCATTCAGGGCCCTACGGTGACATTACGTAACTCCACCCATTCAGGGCCCTACGGTGACATTACGTAACTCCGCCCATTCAGGGCCCTACGGTGACATTACGTAACTCCACCCATTCAGGGCCCTACAGTGACATTACGTAACTCCACCCATTCAGGGCCCTACGGTGACATTACGTAACTCCACCCATTCAGGGCTCTACATTAAGTTTAACATTTTAGCAGCACACAAATACATTAAGGAATACAATGACATATTTTAGGTAATTAGGAATAAGAATTGTCTGCAATTACAAAATATACTTAACAAAAATATAAACGCAACATGTAAAGTGTTGGTTCCATGTTTCATGAGCTGAAATAAAAGATCCCAGAAATGTTCCATACGCATAAAAAGCTTATTTCTCTCAGATTTTGTGCACAAATTTGTTTACGTCCCTGTTAGTGAGCATTTCTCCTTTGCCAAGATAATCCATCCACCTGACAGATGTGGCATATAGGAAGCTGATTAAACGGCATGACCATTACACAGGTGCACCTTGTGCTGGCAACAATAAAAAGGCAACTCTAAAATGTGCAGTTCTGCCCACAACACAATGCCATAGATGTCTGAAAATTGAGGGAGTGTCCAATTGGCATGTTGACTGCAGGAATGTCCACGAGGGCTATTGCCAGAGATTTTAATGTTAATTTCTCTACCATAAGCCACATGCAGTGCGACATCTCCTTCGCATAGAGTTGATCAGGCTGTTGATTGTGGCCTGTTATTTGTTGTCCCACTCTTCAATGGCTGTGTGAAGTTCCTGGATTTTGGCGGGAACTGGAACTCACTGTCGTACACATCAATCCAGAGCATCCCAAACTTGCGCAATGGGTGACATGTCCGAGTATACAGGCCATGGAAGAACTAGGACATTTTCAGCTTCCAGGAATTGTGTACAGATCCTTGGGACATGGGGCCTTGCATTATCCAGTCATGTGAAATCCATAGATTAGGGCCTAATTTATTTATTTGAATTGACTCATTTCCTTATATGAACTGTAACTCAGTAAAATCATTGAAATTGTTGCATTGAGATAGCCTATATTAGGCCTATATTAGTCTTTCGTAGCCATACCTCGAGATCACGGTGTCGTCACGTCTCCATTGAGGTCTGGAGAATGTAGTATTAGCTAAAATGGCTAGAAGGGTCCACTGGCTTCTAGCAGCTACATTTTTATTGGATGCTGGGTTGCGCCCGACCGGCTCCATCCCCTTTCCCCGTTAGCCACGGCCACATGACGCACCTATGGGCGGGTGAGTCGGCCGCTACCGAAGGGGACTGGGGGTGTCCGGTGAACCGGGACTTCCCGAAATGGTCTCCCATTTTTAAGCGGCTTGAGTATCGCCCAGTATCCTCGCTCGGCACCGGGAACCCAGTCAACCGCTCTGCGCCCCGGCGCAGGCGGGGGTTTAATGTCTCCTCAGCCCTCCCGGCGCTTCGGCGACGGCGGCGGGTGAGCACCCGGAGGCCCCCCACATTCCAAGAACCCTCCCCCCACATGCCCGTAGAAGCTATGTGCTGTTCATCACGGTTTTCAGACCAGGTAGGACACATTTTGCATTTGATTGGTGTGACGTGTTGTGAGGCTTCACTGATTTACACCTCGGCGTGGAGGTGGAGGAAAGTTAAGTTCCTTGGCGTACACATCACGGACAAACTGAAATGGTCCACCCACACAGACAGTGTGGTGAAGGCAGCGCAACAGCACCTCTTCAACCTCAGGAGGCTGAATTTTTTGGGCTTGTCATGTAAAACCCTCTAACTTTTACAGATGCATAATTGAGAGCATCCTGTCAGGCTGTATCACCGTCTGGTACGGCAACTGCACCGCCCACAACCGCAGGGCTCTCCAGAGGGTGGTGAGGTCTGCCCAACACATCACCGGGGGCAAACTACCTGCCCTCCAGGACACCTACAGCACCCGATGTCACAGGAAGGCCATAAAGATCATCAAGGACAACAACCACCCGAGCCACTGCCTGTTCACCCCGCTATCATCCAGAAGGCGAGGTCAGTACAGGTGCATCAAAGCAGGGACCGAGAGACTGAAAAACAGCTTCTACCTCAAGGCCATCACTGTTAAACAGCCACCACTAACACAGAGAGGCTGCTGCCAACATACAGATTTGAAATCGTTGGCCACTTTATTAAATGGATCACTAGTCACTTTAATAATGTTTACATATCTTGCATTACTCATCTCATATGTATATATACTGTATTTGATTACCATCTATTGCATCTTGCCTATGCCGCTCTGTCATTGCTCGTCCATATATTTATATATTCTTATTCCATTCCTTTACTTAGATGTGTGTATTAGGTAGTTGTGGAATTGTTAGATTACTTGTTAGATATTACTGCACTGTCAGAACTAGAAGCACAAGCATTTCACTACACTCGCAAAATCATCTTCTAACCATGTGTATGTGACCAATAAACTTTGATTTGGTTAGAGACGGTTCTGAACGAAGCGTATATGAAGCTTCTCTTCTTTCTGTGCCACCTGACCTCTGACCCCATTTAGTCGACCGATCGATTGTTTGGTCGATATTTGTCGAGCGACAGACTTTTAAGTCGAGTGGTTGCACATTTATTGCATTCTTTTAAATACATTTGGGGTCCAATTGTATTTCTGATTTTCTTAATGAGCTGTGGAGCTTCAGTCATTTTTTCATCACAAACAGCAAGTAAACAAAGTCATTGAGAATGACAATAGTTCCTCAATGTATTTGAAAAATATTTTCAGCTCTGTCCCATTCGATAACCACGAGCCTCAATATAAAAAAGGGAAAAATGTCATCCTCTGAATCAGTGTTAACGTCATCAAATACCGGATTACTTCTTATCCCTAACGCAAATACAAGTGTCTGTCCGGAGCTCACTGGCGTTGGAAACGGAGGGCCCAGAATAGTTAATAATAGCAAGCTTCTGGCCAGACCTAGTTGATACAATGGTTTCAAGTTCTTTGCAGACGGGATAGATAACAGTTTAATTTCAATTATAATAACATCTTCGTATCTCAAAATATAGGCGATTTTGTTAAAACACATGGGGTGTGGTGTGTCTGGTCAATTTTTAAACATGTATTTTTCCAATCGATTAATCGAAAGAACAGCCCACTCTAGGTCGACAAAGACTTTAAAAAATTGGGTCGGGGACAGCCCTAGTGCCCCCTACTGAGGCTACGGGACAGTGAAGAAATCTGTACAACATTAGGCCCCCAAAACAGACTAACAGAGAAAGATCATTGGACACATGACCCAGACACCGAGTTGTTTTTTACTGAGTGGAGTGAGAAAAACATCAGTCTGGCCTTTCACCCCTGACCTCACCTCACTCTTCCAGAGTTCAGACGTCCACCAGGTGAAAAAGCTGGGTGCCCGTGATGTCACTCATCTGTCGCTCGCTCAGTCACCTAGAAAATGAGAGAAAAATCAGTCAGGTTGGTTGGTATTGAGAGGATCTATGGTGTAAATGGATGCCAGTTCTGGTCTAGTAAAGCTAGTTAACATTGTTATCAGGAAGTATTCCAAAAGCATGGACATGTGCTGCCACTTCATTAGGGTTGGGATACAAATGATAACTATCACCCCATTTCAAGACTACCTTGTTAAGCTGAGATTCTTCAATCCTTGGTTAATGTACAACTTCATTATTTTAAGTCTGACAATTGTACTTTTAATATTAACCAATCAGGGTTTAGGCCTGGGCATAGTACTACCACAGCAACCACGCTAGTTGTTAATGATCTTGTCAATGCCTTGGATGCTAGAAAGATCTGTGCTGCCTTGTTCAAAAGGCGTTCAACACTGTTGGTTATTCTGTTTGGTGAATAAATGATCAAGAGTAGGCCTGGGATATACAGCCTGTTTATGGTTTCAGAATGATCTCAATGACAGAACTCAGGCCATCTTGATAGATGGGGTTTAATCTGAATGTCTTGAAAATCAAAAAGGTGTTCCTCAGGGTTCACGTTGTATATTAATGACATAGGGAACACTTAATACTTGTAACATTCATCTCTATGCAGATGACACAGTTTTGTGTTCCTGTGCCACCTCAGGGTTAGGGCTGACCCTCGGTGCCACCTCAGGGTTAGGGCTGACCCTCGGTGCCACCTCAGGGTTAGGGCTGACCCTCGGTGCCACCTCAGGGTTAGGGCTGACCCTCGGTGCCACCTCAGGGTTAGGGCTGACCCTCGGTGCCACCTCAGGGTTAGGGCTGACCCTCGGTGCCACCTCAGGGTTAGGGCTGACCCTCGGTGCCACCTCAGGGTTAGGGCTGACCCTCGGTGCCACCTCAGGGTTAGGGCTGACCCTCGGTGCCACCTCAGGGTTAGGGCTGACCCTCGGTGCCACCTCAGGGTTAGGGCTGACCCTCGGTGCCACCTCAGGGTTAGGGCTGACCCTCGGTGCCACCTCAGGGTTAGGGCTGACCCTCGGTGCCACCTCAGGGTTAGGGTTAGGGCTGACCCTCAGTGCAGAAGGCCATTCGTTTAACTTCAGCATGACTTTGATTCAGTTCAGAAATCACTTACAGATCTTTAGTGTTAAATACAAGTAAAACCAAGCTCATGCTGTTTTCTAGGTCACGAAATGTTGACCCTGAAGACCTGCATATCTGCCCTATAAATGGAGCCCAAATTGAGCTTGTTTCCCAATATAAGTACCTGGGTGTCTGGATTGATGACAAGTTGTCCTTCGTCACGCATATAGAACATCTGACTAAGAAGCTAAGATCCAAGATTGTTTTTTTATATCGATATAAATCATGCCATAGTATTAAAAATATGAGAAAGACTGTTCAAACAACATTTCTCCCTGTATTGGATTTCGGTGATATTGTTTGCATGCATGCGGAAACCCATAAATTAAAGTCTACCATTCAGCAATACGTTTTACCACAGGGGACAATTTTAGGACTCATTGTAGTCTGTATAAAATGTGGGATGGACCTCTGTAATAAGAAATCTTTCTCTTTTATTTATTTACAAAGCAATCTGACAGAAACTCCCTCGATATGTAACATCATTAACTAAGATAAGAATCATTAGTTACCAAACCCGTTCACAGGAATGGATGACACTAGAGATCCCTTTTGACCCTAAATTGTGGAACAATCTGCAGAGTTCACTGCAGTTAGATGTGCTGGTGCCACTCAGGAAGTTTACATTATTGATTGAGAACCTCTATGTAGTTGAATGGGATTGCTTTAATTAAATATGTTTATTTTTGCTTATTGTGCTGAATTATATTGTTTTATACGCATGTATGTTGTTTTAACATTCTGTTTTTATTGTAATGTGTACAGGGCTCTCTTGTAAGATATTTTTAATCTCAATATGACTCAATATGAGGTTAAATAAGAAATACCCACAAATCCCTTTGCTGCTATAACAGCCTCCACTCTTCTGGGAAGGCTTTCTACTAGATGTTGGAACATTGCTGCTATAACAGCCTCCACTCTTCTGGGAAGGCTTTCCACTAGATGTTGGAACATTACTGCAAGGACTTGCTTCCATTCAACCACAAGATCATTAGTGAGGTCTGGCACAGATGTTGGGCGATTAGGCCTGGCTCGCAGTCGGTGTTCCAATCCATCCCAAAGGTGTTTGATGGGGTTGAGGTCAGGGCTCTGTGCAGGCCAGTCAAGTTCTTCCTCACCGACCTATGAAAGGGGGAATCGTCATGCTGAAACAGGAAAGGGCCTTCCCCAAACTGCTTTGGCAACAGCTAATGGGGATCCGTAATAAATACAAACTGTTGCCACAAAGTTGGAAGCACAGAATCATCTAGAATGTCATTGTATGCTGTAGCGTTAAGGTTTCCCTTCACTGGAACTAAAGGACCTAGCCCGTAACAATGAAAAACATCCCCAGACCATTATTCCTCCACCAAACTTTACAGTTGGCAGTACGCAGTCGGGCAGGTAATGTTATCCTGGCATCCACTAAACCCAGATTATTCCGTCGGACTGCCAGATGGTGAAGCGTGATTCATCACTCCAGAGAACACGTTTCCACTGGTCCAGAGTCCAATGGCGGCGAGCTTTACACCACTCCAGCTGACGCTTGTAATTGTGATCTTAGGCTTGTGTGCGGCTGCTCGGCCATGGAAACCGATTTCATGAAACTCCTGACGAACAGTTCATGTGCTGACGTTGCTTCCAGAGGCAGTTTGGAATTTGGTAGTGAGTGTTGCAACCGAGGACAGACAATGTTTACTCACTACGTGCTTCAGCGGTCCTGTTCTGTGAGCTTGTGTGGTCTACCACTTCGCGGCTGAGCCGTTGCTGCTCCTAGACATTTCCACTCTCCAATAACAGCACTTACAGTTGAATGGGGCAGCTTTAGCAGTGCAGACAATTGATGAATTGGCTTGTTGGAATGGTGGCATCCTATGACGGTGCCAAGTTGAAAATCAGTGAGCTCTTCAGTAAGGGCATTCTACTGCCAATGTTTTTTAGATTGCTTGGCTGTGTACTACATTTTATACACCTGTCAGCAACGGGTGTGGCTGAAATAGCCGAATCTACTAATTTTTTACGTGTGTCCACATTCTTTGTATACATAGTGTAGGTGGACTCAACCCAGCCCCCCTCCTTCAGTCACAACAGACCAGACCCCCTCCTTCAGTCACAACAGACCAGACTCCCTCTGCTGCAACAGGCACGATAACAGGAGATAACAGGAGGGGGAAGCAGGGTGATTGTAACTGCTGTGTGTAGTGTACTGTCTATGTAGCGGTATGGAGTGGGCTGGAAGTCTTGTTGGCCTGATTGTTCGCTGCAGAGAGTAGACTCCTACACAAACTGAAGTCTCTGACAGTGACATCACAGATCCACTCAGCCTTGAGCAGCATGTGGACAGACTAGTCCTATTCTACTAGACAGAGAACATGCTAAATCAAATTGTAATTGTCACAGGCGCCGAATATAACAGGTGTAGACTTTACTAAAAAATGCTAAATTAAAGAGCCCTTTCCCAACAATGCCGAGTACAGGGAAAAAGTATAACAATAACGAGGCTATATACAAGCGTACCGGTACTGAGTCAATGTGCAGGGGTATAAGGTAGTTGAGGTAATATGTACATATAGGTAGGGCTGTGAAGGTGATTGAATAACCGTGATGGTTATGGATGAAGACCGTCATGAAAATAAAATAATCAAAACCGTTTGAATAGGCCTTTTTTATTTAATAACTTGATTTTCATGTAGATCAACTTGATCTAAATAGCGAGAGTGTTTACTAATGGTTATAAACAGTTGTTTTGCTAACTTAGTCTACATCTCCTTCCAACTGTCGTTTGACATTCGAGAAGATAATTCGCTAGATGTGAGGGGGTGTAGAAGCGCTAGTCTATAGGCCAGGGATTATTAAACATTCAGCCTTAAATAAATTCTGTCTTATCCTGGGACCGAAGCTTATGAAAGCATGCAATAGTTTATCCCCCTCATCAATCTACAAGGTACATCCCTCTCCTGCTGTCCAGCCATCAAAAAGGTTGCAAGACCGAATCCCTGAGCTGACAAGGTACAAATCTGTTGTTCTGCCCCTGAACAAGGCAGTTAACCCACTGTTCCCCGGTAGGCCGTCATTGAAAATAAGAATTTGTTCTTAACTGACCTGCCTAGTTAAATAAAGGTTAAATAAAAATTGTTTTTGGGTTATCACTTTACGATGATTATTTTTCACATCTTTTACTTCACTACTTCACTGTCAACTGTGGTACGTTATATAGACAGGTGTGTGCCTTTCCAAATCATGTCCAATCACGCTTCAAGACTGCTTCGATCACGTGGATTGGGATATGTTCCGCATTGCGTCCAACAACAACATTGACGAATACGCTGATTCGGTGAGCGAGTTCATTAGAAAATGCATCGGCGACATTATACCCACAGCAAGGATTAAAACATTCCCAAACCAGAAACCGTGGATTGATGCTTTTAACCAGGGCAAGGTGAACGGAAACATGACCGAATACAAACAGTGTAGCTATTCCCTCCGCAAGGCAATCAAACAAGCTAAGCGTCAGTATAGAGACAAAGTAGAGTCGCAATTCAACAGCTCAGACACGAGAGGTATGTGGCAGGGTCTACAGGCAATCACGGATTACAAAAAGAAAACCAGCCCCGTCGCAGACCAGGATGTCTTGCTCCCAGACAGACTAAATAACTTTTTTGCTGACACGGCCCGCTACCAAAACCTGCGGGCTCTCCTTCACTGCAGCCGAGGTGAGTAAAACATTTAAACGTGTTAACCCTCGCAAGGCTGCAGGCCCAGACGGCATTCCCAGCCGCGTCCTCAGAACATGCGCAGACCAGCTGGCTGGTGTGTTTACGGACATATTCAATCAATCCTTATCCCAGTCTGCTGTTCCCACATGCTTCAAGAGGGCCACCATTGTTCCTGTTCCCAAGAAAGCTAAGGTAACTGAGCTAAACGACTACCGCCCCGTAGCACTCACTTCCGTCATCATGAAGTGCTTTGAGAGACTAGTTAAGGACCATATCACCTCCACCCTACCTGATACCCTAGACCCACTCCAATTTGCTGACCGACCCAATAGGTCCACAGACGACGCAACCACAGACGACGAATCGCAACCACACTGCCCTAACCCATCTGGACAAGAGGAATACCTATGTGAGAATGCTGTTCATCGACTACAGCTCAGCATTTACCATAGTACCCTCCAAACTCGTCATCAAGGTCGAGACCCTGGGTCTCGACCCCGCCCTGTGCAACAGGGTACTGGACTTCCTGACGGGCCGCCCCCAGGTGGTGAGGGTAGGTAACAACATCTCCACCCCGCTGATCCTCAACACTGGGGCCCCACAAGGGTGCGTTCTGAGCCCTCTCCTGTACTCCCTGTTCACCCACGACCGCGTGGCCATGCACGCCTCCAACTCAATCATCAAGTTTGCGGACGACACTACAGTGGTAGGCTTGATTACCAACAACGACGAGACGGCCTACAGAGAGGAGGTGAGGGCCCTCGGAGTGTGGTGTCAGGAAAATAACCTCACACTCAACGTCAACAAAACAAAGGAAATGATTGTGGACTTCAGGAAACAGCAGAGGGAGCACCCCCCTATCCACATCGACGGGACAGTAGTGGAGAGGGTAGAAAGTTAAGTTCCTCGGCGTACACATCACGGACAAACTGAATTGGTCCACCCACACAGACAGCGTTGTGAAGAAGGCGCAGCAGCGCCTCTTCAACCTCAGGAGGCTGAAGAAATTCGGCTTGTCACCAAAAGCACTCACAAACTTCTACAGATGCACAATCGAGAGCATCCTGTCGGGCTGTATCACCGCCTGGTACGGCAACTGCTCCGCACACAACCGTAAGGCTCTCCAGAGGGTAGTGAGGTCTGCACAACGCATCACCGGGGGCAAACTACCTGCCCTCCAGGACACCTACACCACCCGATGTCACAGGAAGGCCATAAAGATCATCAAGGACAACAACCACCCGAGCCACTGCCTGTTCACCTCGCTATCATCCAGAAGGCGAGGTCAGTACAGGTGCATCAAAGCAGGGACCGAGAGACTGAAAAACAGCTTCTATCTCAAGGCCATCAGACTGTTAAACAGCCACCACTAACATTTAGTGGCCGCTGTCAACATACTGACTCAACTCCAGCCACTTTAATAATGGAAATTGATGGAAATTATGTAAAAATGTACCACTAGCCACTTTAAACAATGCCAATTAATATAATGTTTACATACCCTACATTACTCATCTCATATGTATATGTATATACTGTACTCTATATCATCTACTGCATCTTGCCATCTTCATGTAATACATGTATCACTAGCCACTTTAAACTATGCCACTTTGTTTATATACCCTACATTACTCATCTCATATGTATATACTGTACTCTATACCATCTACTGCATCTTGCCTATGCCGTTCTGTACCATCACTCATTCATATATCTTTATGTACATATTCTTTATCCCTTTACACTTGTGTGTGTATAAGGTAGTAGTTGTGGAATTGTTAGGTTAGATTACTCGTTGGTTATTACTGCATTGTCGGAACTAGAAGCACAAGCATTTCGCTACACTCGCATTAACATCTGCTAACCATGTGTATGTGACAAATAAAATGTGATTTGATCAATTGAATTTACCACAGGTAGACTTCAAATCAAGTTGTAGAAACATTTTAAGGATGATCAATGGAAACAGGACACCTGAGCTCAATTTTGATTCTCATAGCAAAGGGTCTGAATACTTGTAAACAAGGTATGTTTTTTATTTTTAATACACTTGCAATAATTTCTAAAAACCTGTTTTCATTTCCTCATTATGGGGTATTGTGTGTAGATTGATGAGGATTTGTATTTATTTAATCCATTTTACAGTAAGGCTGTGACGTAACAAAATGTGAAAAAATCAAGGGGTCTGAATACTTTCCGAAGGCACTAGGTAATGGTCTATTTTCATATAGGCCTACTGCAGGTCTGATTGTTTATGCCTTACCGGTCTGTATAGAGTACAGGCTGAGTAGTGCGTGGCAATAGAATTCTACTCCAATGCGTTCTGCCTACAACAAAAGCTGTTGCATTGTTTGTTTTGTTGCAGTATGTGGCCTTGAAAGTGGCTAATATTGTGTGTCACAATTGCCACACAAAGGGAAACGTTGGATAGGGGGAAGCATTCGGAATTTTGGATGAAAAGCGTGCCCAAATGAAACTAACTGCTACTCAGGCCCAGAAGCTAAGATATGCATATTATTAGTAGATTTGGATAGAAAACACTCTGAAGTTTCTAAAACTGTTTGAATCATGTGTGTGTATAACAGACCTTATTTGGCAGACGAAACCCCGAGGACAAACCATTCAGATTTTTTTTTTTTTTGGGTCACTCTTTTCAATGGGATTTCATTGGGAATCCAGATTTCTAATCAACTTTCTTGCAGTTCCTAATCGCTTCCACTGGATGTCAACAGTATTTAGAAATGAGTTGAGGTTTTTCCTTTGAGAAATTAAGAAATAGTACTGTTCAGAACGAGGCTAGAGGGAAGTGTAATCTTTGTTAGAGGCTCGCTACACATTGTTTTACTCCGGTATTGAACACAGTATATCCAGTCTTAAATTTTATCAATTATTTACGTAAAAAAAAATACCTAAAGTTGTATTAGGAAGTAGTTTTTCTGGATCAAGTGCGCCAAATAAATGGACATCTTGGATATATATCAACGGAATTAATCGAACAAAAAGACCATTTGGTATGTTTATGGGACATATTGGAGTGCCAATAGAAGAAGCTCGTCAAAGGTAAGGCATGAATTATATCTTTATTTCTGCGTTTTGTGTCGCGCCTGGAGGGTTGAAATATGGTCTGTTTGTGTTTGCTGGGGTGCTGTCCTCTGATAATAGCATCGTTTGCTTTCGCCGTAAAGCCTTTTTGAAATCTGACACGTTGGCTGGATTTACAACAAGTGTAGCTTTAATTTGGTGTATTGCATGTGTGATTTCATGAAAGTTTAATTTTTATAGTAATTTATTTGAATTTGGCGCTCTGCATCTTCACTGGATGTTGGCCAGTTGGGACGCTAGCGTCCCACATATCCTAGAGAGGTTAACAGGGAAAACTCTATAACAGTGGTCACCAACCTTTTCTGAGTCAAGATCAAGGAGTCAAAATGCAAGTCAAGATCTACCTCAGTTTTTATTAAACATGACTTAAAAAAAACATAGGCCTATGCCAAATTAACTAATTAAAAACAGTGCTGTAGCAATGAGGTTTGAGAAGCAAGCTATAGGCCCAATGCATTACCACCGCAACATTTGAGCTAGGCTATATGATCGCACCGGTAATTGATCCGTTGTTGTATTACTTGTGAAACACAGCTGAGTGAACATACATTTAAATCATTTGCTGTTTACTTTTATTTTACTGGGCTGATGCCTGCATCTCAGCGGAGGGAGAGAGGAGCAGACTGAGGGTCCACCTCTCATTTGTGCCTCGTACAAATTCATGTTGTTACTCCCATAAACAGAGAAAGTGAAATATTCCTCAACATTAAAAAAGACCCAATCCCCTAATAATAACACAAGCCTATAGATACACGTTCCTACTCATTCATTACTGCTGCAGTGCTGGTTGTAGCGCTGAGTGGAAATAGGAAGAATGCGCTTTTTATGGCTTATGAAAGTCAACACTTTGTATTCTACACTAAGAACTTAAACATGAACTCACTCAACAAAGCAGCAGCACTTTGCTGTATTCATTGACAATCTCTCCCCAGTCATGGTTTTAAACCTATCAACTTCTCTGTAGCTTTTTTTATGCCCGCTACGTTACTGCAGACACGGTCATCTGAGCCATCCGATTGAACTTCATTGAGGCCTACCGCTGGCCAATCTCATGCTTCTCACTGTGGGCCGATATTTCTACGGGGCATTCAGGGGGCTGAGCGGCAGTCTCAGGGCTACAGCACGCAGCTTAGAGGGAACAATGCCATGGACATAACTACATTGTATGATATATACAGTAAATAGCAAAGGGATATAGGAGATTGACTTTATTAAGTCATTTAGACACCTTTTGTAAAATAGTCAACAAGCTGTTCGGTCGTCAATCAAAGAACATTAAATAGCCTATGTGCCCGACTCCGTGGCTGGCTATAGGCCTACGAAACACGCAAAATAAGAATAAATTAATGTGCCAACAAAACAATAAGGAAGTGGATTTCAACTCGTTACCACTTACATGGACATGTAAATCACTCACAGGAGATGAAGAAGCATCTCCCTCCTCCATGAAAATACATTTGACCGCAGTCAACCAAACTCTGCTCCAACTAGTGACAGTACTACATACAGAACCTGTTCCAACTAGTGACAGTACTACATACAGAACCTGTTCCAACTAGTGACAGTACTACATACAGAACCTGGTCCAACTAGTGACAGTACTACATACAGAACCTGGTCCAACTAGTGACAGTACTACATACAGAACCTGGTCCAACTAGTGACAGTACTACATACAGAACCTGGTCCAACTAGTGACAGTACTACATACAGAACCTGCTCCAACTAGTGACAGTACTACATACAGAACCCGCTCCAACTAGTGACAGTACTACATACAGAACCCGCTCCAACTAGTGACAGTACTACATACAGAACCCGCTCCAACTAGTGACAGTACTACATACAGAACCTGCTCCAACTAGTGACAGTACTATATACAGATATTACTTCCATGATGAATGGGAAGGAATTGGTTTCTGAGTCATCGTAAGCAGAATGTAATTTAGAGATAAGATGAATAGACCAGTTCTGCCCCCAAGGGACTCCATATGCACACAAAGCAGAATGGCGTTGAAGTTACATTGTTTCTGGAGGTCTTGAAAAGCACAGAAATAGTACCCTTCAGTGATATGAGATAGTATGAATCCCTCTGTCAGAACATTAATGAAAAGAGCCACCTAGGTGGAGAGCATGGTTGTGAAATAAAATAATAAAATCAAATTGTATTTGTCACATGTGCCAAATACAACAGGTATAGACCTCAGTGAAAAGCTTACTCACAAGCCCTTAAACAATGCAGTTAGCTTCTTATTGCTGCATGGGGCAGTATTGAGTAGCTTGGATGAAAAGGTCCCAGAGTAAACTGCCTGCTCCTCAGTCCCAGTTGCTAATATATGCATATTATTAGTAGTATTTGATAGAAAACACTCTGAAGTTTCTAAAACTGTTTGAATGATGTCTGTGAGTATAACAGAACTCATATGGCAGGCAAAAACCTGAGAAAAAAATCCAACCAGGAAGTGGGAAATCTGAGGTTTGTAGGTTTTCAACTCATCGCCTATCGAATACACAGTGGGATATGGGTCAGTTTGCCCTTCCTACGGCTTCCACTAGATGTCAACAGTCTTTAGAACCTTGTCTGATGCTTCTACTGTGAGTGGGGCCGAAGGAGAGGGGAATGAGTAAGGTCTGCCATGAGCTGACCATGCATGTTCTTGTGAGAGCGAGCTTTGTTCCATCGCACTTCTGAAGACAATGGAATTCTCCGGTTGGAACATTATTGAAGATTTATGTTAAAAACAGCCTAAAGATTGATTCAATACATCGTTTGACATGTTTCTACTGACTGTTACGAAACTTTTTGACATTTCATCTGCTTTTAGCGAACGCGCTTCGTGACTTTGGATTTGTTTACCAAACGCTTACCAAATGTTTACCAAACCAAAACCACTGTCAAAATTAGAAATGTGTAATATCTGAAAATGTAGCTAGCTAAACTATCTTACCAGTATACATCATGGTTGATGTGTCTCCTGTCTGGTGCCATGCATGGTTGCCCTTAGTTTGAAGATGTACTCCAGACTGGTGTGTTCTCCATCTCCTTAACTATCATACTTCAACTACAAAAGCAGACAACTATTTGGTGCGCTGAGTGAGAGGGACCTGCCAATATCCCTTCAGCAGACTTAACTTGCTAACATAATTAGCAGCGCCAACGCGGTGCACACAATGGATAGGATACAAGCCCGACAGTTTCCAAAAATGTTAAAACCGCATAGACCCATCCGCCTTAGGTACTAATATACAGGGAGAACTCCAGGGACTGTTGCCATGTTGTGCAATGCTGTGCTCAAGCATTAACTCCACCTCACTGCGGAGCTTCACTCTAGTTTCAGGATTCATGGATTCGATAGACATGTTTAATTGAGGCAGAGTCCCCAACGTCAATATCCTGCTATAGTACATTTGTCTGAGTTGGCACATCGATGAATAAACCCTGATATTGTTTCACTGCTTTTAGAATGTCGCCTTTTTCCTCCGGAGAAAAGTGTGCCAAAAAAAAAAAAAGGCTTTATAGAATCTAAGTTATTCAGCTGTCCCACTGGCACAGGGTATATTGGGCTTTCCTCGTGCTCAACGGCGTCAGCAGTGGCTACAGGCAGAACATCACTACTGGTTTCCACTGACTTCTCCGCCCGATCGTAGTGGGTGAAATACAGTTTCAACATGTTGACAAGAGTTTTTCTTCCTGCGCTCTGGTGTGGCAATGTAATACAGATTACCAATTTATTTCACTACGGCGTAAGGGCCTGAAAAGTGAGCTTGCAACAGTGACCCCAGAACGGGCAACAAACCAGGACACCGAAGTACGGTTTCGGGACTTTAGATCGTACTAAACTTTCATTTCCGTTTGCGCCTTCTCCAGATTCTCACAGGCGCGGTGCAATCTGTATCGTGAAGCACTAACGTACCCCAAGAGATTTGTTTTTAAGGTGTTGCCCTGCAACAACCTCTCTCGCAGCAAGCGCAAAGGACTTGTGACATGATGTCCAAACAAGCTCATTTGGACTAACAGAGATTCCTGAACAACCTACCGCGCTGCAAAAGGCACAAGATGGACTGGAATGAACGGGTCTTTCTCAATCAGTTTCTCTTCACCATCATGTGTGCTGCAATTCAATTCCCTGAAGCCATTCCACTGAGGAAAATAACAGCTCCCAGTATTGTTAAGGCCCTGGTGAAATTATTATATCAACATTTGGGCTTCCACAGGTAATGCAATCAGACCAAGGTTTGAATTTCAACAGTTGAGTGTAACCCATTGCCCCTCTAGTACCTACCACCCAAGGTGCTCTTAGGAGATTTCAGACTTTGAAGTCTATGTTGAGAGCTAACTGCTTTGTTTACCACTCTTGGCTTTGGGCAAAGGATTAACACAGTTCACCAGAACCCTGCTGAAATGTTTCTAAAAAGCAGGAATAGGCTGCAATCGGTACATCTTGAATGGTTTACCCATCCGCTGGCAAATGCAACAGGATTTACAGTAAGCCACATCTTGTTTCAGACCAGACCAGAAGAAGTTACGCAAAATGCAGTCATACGTCTTGTCGACCACAAGATGGCCTGCCATACTACCATCGTGAGCCAACCTCAGTATCTCGTCAAAGTGTAACTGGAACGATAAGAGACTCACTGGGCCAATTGCCCAAAAGTGGCGCGAGATTGCCATTTCCTCATTAGAACACCACCTCTGTCAAAGTAACCCCCACCCACTTCATAAAACTCCTCCTAGGGATCTCAGCATAAAACTCCTCCTAGGGATCTCAGCATAAAACTCCTCCTAGGGATCTCAGCATAAAACTCCTCCTAGGGATCTCAGCATAAAACTCCTCCTAGGGATCTCAGCATAAAACTCCTCCTAGGGATCTCAGCATAAAACTCCTCCTAGGGATCTCAGCAAAAAGATGGGAGACGGAAACGTCTTTACTCCGTTCTTCAATCAGCTGCTTCCTAGGCATCAAAGTGTCAACAGTAGGAACCCTGACTTCCTTCAGTGGTCCTACACACTCGCTTACCTTTGATGTTTTCAAAGGAGAGGTCAACACAGGAGGTTCGCCCACAAACGACTCAGAGATTGACCATGGTGGGATCGCTGACATCCTCCTCAACACTAGAATTGCTCCCGGCAACTTTCTTAGACATAGCACGTGTAACGACACACACTGGGAACACTCTAGGGTAGAGGTCGACCGATTAATCGGAATGGCCAATTAATTCGGTAATTTTAGTAATTTTGGATGCCGATTTAGTCCCCAAAAATGTTATTTACACCTTTATTTAACAAGTCAGTTAAGAACACATTCTTATTTTCAATGACGGCCTAGGAACGGTGGGTTAACTGCCTTGTTCAGGGGCAGAATGACAGATTTTTACCTTGTCAGCTCAGGGATTCAATCTTGCAACATTACGGTTAACTAGTCCAACGCTCTAACCACCTGCCTCACGAGGAGCCCGCCTGTTACGCGAATGCAGTAAGAAGCCAAGGTAAGTTGCTAGCTAGCATTAAACTTATCTTATAAAAAACAATCAATCAATCATAATCACTAGTAATAACTACACATGGTTGATGATATTACTAGTTTATCTAGCGTGTCCTGCGTTGCATATGATCGATGCAGTGCGCATTTGCGAAAAAGGACTGTCGTTGCGCCAACGTGTACCTAACCAAAAACATCAATGCCTTTCTTAAAATCAATACACAGAAGTATACATTTTTAAACCTACATATTTAGCTAAAAGAAATCCAGGTTAGCAGGCAATATTAACCAGGTGAAATTGTGTCACTTCTCTTGCGTTCATTGCACGCAGAGTCAGGGTATATGCAACAGTTTGGGCCGCCTGGCTCGTTGCGAACTAATTTGCCAGAATTTTACGTAATTATGACATAACATTGAAGGTTGTGCAATGTAACAGCAATATTTAGACTTATGGATGCCACCCGTTAAATAAAATACGGAACGGTTCCGTATTTCACTGAAAGAATAAACGTTTTGTTTTCTAAATGATAGTTTCCGGATTCGACCATATTAATGACCTGAGGCTCGTATTTCTGTGTATTATATTATAATTAAGTCTATGATTTGATATTTGATAGAGCAGTCTGACTGAGCGATGGTAGGCAGCAGCAGGCTCGTAAGCATTTATTCAAACAGCACTTTAGTGCGTTTTGCCAGCAGCTCTTCGCAATGCTTCAAGCATTGCGCTGTTTATGACTTCAAGCCTATCAACTCCCGAGATTAGGCTGGTGTAACCGATGTGAACTGGCTAGCTAGTTAGCGGGGTGCGCGCTAATAGCGTTTCAAACGTCACTCGCTCTGAGACTTGGAGTAGTTTTTCCCCTTGCTCTGCATGGGTAACGCTGCTTCGAGGGTGGCTGTTGTCGTTGTGTTCCTGGTTCGAGGCCAGGTAGCGGCGAGGAGAGGGATGGAAGCTATACTGTTACACTGGCAATACTAAAGTGCCTATAAGAACATCCAATAGTCAAAGGTATATGAAATACAAATTGTATAGAGAAATAGTCCTATAATCCCTATAATAACTACAACCTAAAACTTCTTACCTGGGAATATTGAAGACTCATGTTAAAAGGAACCACCAGCTTTCATATGTTCTCATGTTCTGAGCAAGGAACTTAAACGTTAGCTTTCTTACATGGCACATATTGCACTTTTACTTTCTTCTCCAACACTTTGTTTTTGCATTATTTAAACCAAATTGAATATGTTTCATTATTTGAGGCTAAATTCATTTTATTGATGTATTATATTAAGTTAAAATAAGTGTTCATTCAGTATTGCTGTAATTGTCATTATTAATTTTAAAATTAAAATAAATGTAAAAAATTATTTTAAAAAATTCGTCCGATTAATCGGTATCGGGGTTTTTGGTCCTGCAATACTTGGTATCTGGGATTTTGGTCCTCCAGTAATCGGTATCGGCGTTGAAAAATCATAACCGGTCGACCTCTACTCTAGGGTACTTTTCTGATAACCCATCAGGTTCCTTACAAAAACGACATGATTTGGCACAACCTTCCCTCCAGCCAAATAGTTTCCCAAAATGAATGAGACCCCTTCACCAGTAGGCATCAGTCCAACGACGACGGAACCAGAAATAAGATAAGGCAAAACCCCCTGCAATATTAAGGGCTGCCCGGTGTCTCGCAGTATCTTCACCGGCTGCTCAATTAACAGCGTTGCCACTCTGCAGAGACACTAACCCGTCTGAAACAAAGGGTTCATACTAGTGCTCACTGGCGTGGGAAACTGAGTGCCCAGAATATTTTATACAATGTTGCACCCAAGTTAATAGTTGAGTCAATGTTTCAAGTTCGTTGCAGACAGGCCATGCGTAGCCAATGTGATTTATAGGATATATATATATATTTGTTTTTAAAATCAGGATATTTTCTACCTGCAGGCTGCAATGTTTTTACTTGTTGGCTATGGAAATAGAAGTTACTTTCTAGGTTTGTGTCATTTAGATATACATTTTGATTTACCAAGTGACAATGATTTTGAGAAATGAATACATTATAAAAGAAATCAAACTGTTCAACGAAAATGTGCATATGAAAACCATAACTGGCACCCAGATCGGTATAAATGGTAAGATAAACTGGTATCCCACATGAGAAAGGTTTCCGACTCCTCGTGTAGCCTATTACCGGCAACTTCAGGAGAGTAATGGCAGAATATGTGAAAGCCAGCAGGTGCGGGTGGAGAATGGTTGGGTCAGGTTAACTTCTTATGGCTGCAAGGGGCAGTATTGAGTAGCCAGTTAAATTGTGCCCATTTCAAACGGCCTCGTACTCAATTCTTGCTCGTACAATATGCATATTATTATTACTATTGGATAGAAAACACTCTAGTTTCTAAAACCGTTTGAATTATTTCTCTGAGTGAAACAGAAGTCATTCTGCAGCACACTTCCTGACCAGGAAGTGGAATGTCAGAAATCGATGCTCTGTTCAACTTCATGCTTATACATGGGCATGATACGTAAGAGTCTACATACACTTCATACACCTTCCCCTGGTTGTCAAGAGGCGGTGAGAGAAAAATATTCGTGTTTATCTTGGTCTGAGGTGGAATTAAAGCTCTTTGTTTGACGTGACCGTCCACTTCCTGTTTCTGGAGCGCGCGAAAGAGGACATGGATTTGCCTTCTGTTTTGCTCTCGTTATGGACGACTAACATCTCCGTCTTAGATTTTATTTGATACATGTGACCATATCATCGTAAAGTATGTTTTTTCAATATAGTTTAATCAGATTATTGAAATTTTTTCGGGAGTTTTGCCGTGTTCCGTTCTCTGACTTTGTTTACGTTGGAGAGATCCGTGCCACTTGGCAAGTGCGCTTCCTAAATCGAGAGGGAAAATGAAGGTTCTAAATCCAAACACCGACTGTTCTGGACAAAGGACACCTTGTCCAACATTCTGATGAAAGATCAGCAAAAGTAAGAAACATTTTATGATGCTATTTCATATATCTGTCGACCTGTGTACTAGTCGTGGGCGGCCAACGTTTTGGCTACTCTAAGCTATACCGAAGCTGCATAACGTAATGAAGTTATTTTTTAGAATTCTAACACTGTGATTTCATTAATAACTAATGGATCTATCATTTCCTATACAACATGTATTTTTTAGTTATGTTTATGAATAGCTATTTGGTCAGAATATGTGTGTCAGAAAAAGTGTCAGTAAAATATCCGAACGTTGTGGGAAATAGTAGCTACGTTAGCATAATGGGTAACCACTGATTTCAGCTCTAAATATGCACATTTTTGAACAAAACATAAGTGTATGTATAACCTGATGTTATAGGACTGTCATCTGAGGAAGAAAATCAAGGTTAGTCAAAAATTATATATCTTTTGCCTGTTTGTTACGATCGCTTACTTTTGCTACTGGGAAATTGCTTGTGTTTTTGGCTATTGTGGCTACGCTAATATAACGCTATATTGTGTTTTCGCTGTAAAACACTTGATAAATCGGAAATATTGTCTGGAATCACAAGATGCCTGTCTTTCAATTGCTGTATACTATGTATTTTTCAGAAATGTTTTATGATGAGTAATTAGGTATTTGACGTTGGTGTCTAAATATTATGGCTGCTTTCGGTGCAATTTCTGACTGTAGCTGCAATGTAAACTATGATTTATACCTGAAATATGCACATTTTTCTAACAAAACATATGCTATACAATAAATATGTTATCAGACTGTCATCTGATGAAGTTGTTTCTTGGTTAGTGGCTATTTATATCTTTATTTGGTCGAATTTGTGATAGCTACTGATGGAGTAAAAAACTGATGGAGTAAGAAAAGTGGTGTCTTTTGCTAACGTGGTTAGCTAATAGATTTACATATTTTGTCTTCCCTGTAAAACATTTTAAAAATCGGACATGTTGGCTTGATTCACAAGATGTGTACCTTTCATATGCTGTATTGGACTTGTTAATGTGTGAAAGTTAAATATTTAAAAAAAAATATCTTTTGAATTTCGCGCCCTGCACTTTGAGCTGGCTGTTGTCATAAGTGTACCGACGTCGGGCTTGCACGCCAAACAGGTTAAGTCAGCAGGAGCGGGAGGAGAATGGTTGGGTCAGGTTAAGTCAGCAGGAGCGGGAGGAGAATGATTGGGTCAGGTTAAGTCAGCATGAGGAGAATGGTTGGGTCAGGTTAAGTCAGCAGGAGGAGAATGGTTGGGTCAGGTTAAGTCAGCAGGAGCGGGAGGAGAATGGTTGGGTCAGGTTAAGTCAGCAGGAGCGGGAGGAGAATGGTTGGGTCAGGTTAAGTCAGCAGGAGCGGGAGGAGAATGGTTGGGTCAGGTTAAGTCAGCAGGAGGAGAATGGTTGGGTCAGGTTAAGTCAGCAGGAGGAGAATGATTGGGTCAGGTTAAGTCGGCAGGAGGAGAATGGTTGGGTCAGGTTAAGTCGGCAGGAGGAGAATGGTTGGGTCAGGTTAAGTCGGCAGGAGGAGAATGGTTGGGTCAGGTTAAGTCGGCAGGAGGAGAATGGTTGGGTCAGGTTAAGTCGGCAGGAGGAGAATGGTTGGGTCAGGTTAAGTCGGCAGGAGGAGAATGGTTGGGTCAGGTTAAGTCGGCAGGAGGAGAATGGTTGGGTCAGGTTAAGTCGGCAGGAGGAGAATGGTTGGGTCAGGTTAAGTCGGCAGGAGGAGAATGGTTGGGTCAGGTTAAGTCGGCAGGAGGAGAATGGTTGGGTCAGGTTAAGTCAGCAGGAGCGGGAGGAGAATGGTTGGGTCAGGTTAAGTCAGCAGGAGCGGGAGTAGAATGGTTGGGTTAGGTTAAGTCAGCAGGAGCAGGAGGAGTATGGTTGGGTCAGGTTAAGTCAGCAGAGGGAGAATGGTTGGGTCAGGTTAAGTCAGCAGGAGCGGGAGGAGAATGGTTGGGTTAAGTCAGCAGGAGCGGGAGGAGAATGGTTGGGTAAGGTTAAGTCGGCAGGAGGAGAATGGTTGGGTCAGGTTAAGTCGGCAGGGGCGGGAGGAGAATGGTTGGGTCAGGTTAAGTCGGCAGGGGCGGGAGGAGAATGGTTGGGTCAGGTTAAGTCGGCAGGAGCGGGAGGAGAATGGTTGGGTCAGGTTAAGTCGGCAGGAGCGGGAGGAGAATGGTTGGGTCAGGTTAAGTCGGCAGGAGCGGGAGGAGAATGGTTGGGTCAGGTTAAGTCGGCAGGAGCGGGAGGAGAATGGTTGGGTCAGGTTAAGTCGGCAGGAGCGGGAGGAGAATGGTTGGGTCAGGTTAAGTCAGCAGGAGGAGAATGGTTGGGTCAGGTTAAGTCAGCAGGAGGAGAATGGTTGGGTCAGGTTAAGTCAGCAGGAGGAGAATGGTTGGGTCAGGTTAAGTCAGCAGGAGGAGAATGGTTGGGTCAGGTTAAGTCGGCAGGAGGAGAATGGTTGGGTCAGGTTAAGTCAGCAGGAGCGGGAGGAGAATGGTTGGGTCAGGTTAAGTCAGCAGGAGCGGGAGTAGAATGGTTGGGTTAGGTTAAGTCAGCAGGAGCAGGAGGAGTATGGTTGGGTCAGGTTAAGTCAGCAGAGGGAGAATGGTTGGGTCAGGTTAAGTCAGCAGGAGGAGAATGGTTGGGTTAAGTCAGCAGGAGCGGGAGGAGAATGGTTGGGTAAGGTTAAGTCGGCAGGAGGAGAATGGTTGGGTAAGGTTAAGTCGGCAGGAGGAGAATGGTTGGGTCAGGTTAAGTCGGCAGGGGCGGGAGGAGAATGGTTGGGTCAGGTTAAGTCGGCAGGAGCGGGAGGAGAATGGTTGGGTCAGGTTAAGTCGGCAGGAGCGGGAGGAGAATGGTTGGGTCAGGTTAAGTCGGCAGGAGCGGGAGGAGAATGGTTGGGTCAGGTTAAGTCGGCAGGAGCGGGAGGAGAATGGTTGGGTCAGGTTAAGTCAGCAGGAGGAGAATGGTTGGGTCAGGTTAAGTCAGCAGGAGGAGAATGGTTGGGTCAGGTTAAGTCAGCAGGAGGAGAATGGTTGGGTCAGGTTAAGTCAGCAGGAGGAGAATGGTTGGGTCAGGTTAAGTCAGCAGGAGGAGAATGGTTGGGTCAGGTTAAGTCAGCAGGAGGAGAATGGTTGGGTCAGGTTAAGTCAGCAGGAGGAGAATGGTTGGGTCAGGTTAAGTCAGCAGGAGGAGAATGGTTGGGTCAGGTTAAGTCAGCAGGAGGAGAATGGTTGGGTCAGGTTAAGTCAGCAGGAGGAGAATGGTTGGGTCAGGTTAAGTCAGCAGGAGGAGAATGGTTGGGTCAGGTTAAGTCAGCAGGAGGAGAATGGTTGGGTCAGGTTAAGTCAGCAGGAGGAGAATGGTTGGGTCAGGTTAAGTCAGCAGGAGGAGAATGGTCAGGTTAAGTCGGCAGGAGCGGGAGGAGAATGGTTGGTTAAGTGTCTTATTTCATCAAAACCGTAAGCTTAAAGCATATCTATATATGGAAAAATACACCTTAAAACATTTTTGACCAATCGATTGGTCGAAAGAACAGACTACTGTCAGTCGACCAAGATTTATTTATTTATATTTATTTTGTATTGTCAGGGACAGTCCTAGTTCATACACATCTGATTTAGGAGATACACCAGTCCCCACCAGAGACTTAATGGGCTGGAGTGTTCCCAGTCCCAACCAGAGACTTACTGTGCTGGAGTGTTCCCAGTCCCAACCAGAGACTTAATGTGCTGGAGTGTTCCCAGTCCCAACCAGAGACCTAATGTGCTGGAGTGTTCCCAGTCCCAACCAGAGACCTAATGGGCTGGAGTGTTCCCAGTCCCAACCAGAGACCTAATGTGCTGGAGTGTTCCCAGTCCCAACCAGAGACCTAATGTGCTGGAGTGTTCCCAGTCCCAACCAGAGACCTAATGTGCTGGAGTGTTCCCAGTCCCAACCAGAGACCTAATGTGCTGGAGTGTTCCCAGTCCCAACCAGAGACCTAATGTGCTGGAGTGTTCCCAGTCCCAACCAGAGACCTAATGTGCTGGAGTGTTCCCAGGTCCAACCAGAGACCTAATGTGCTGGAGTGTTCCCAGTCCCAACCAGAGACCTAATGTGCTGGAGTGTTTCCAGTCCCAACCAGAGACCTAATGTGCTGGAGTGTTCCCAGTCCCAACCAGAGACCTAATGTGCTGGAGTGTTCCCAGTCCCAACCAGAGACCTAATGTGCTGGAGTGTTCCCAGTCCCAACCAGAGACCTAATGTGCTGGAGTGTTCCCAGTCCCAACCAGAGACCTAATGTGCTGGAGTGTTCCCAGTCCCAACCAGAGACCTAATGTGCTGGAGTGTTCCCAGTCCCAACCAGAGACCTAATGTGCTGGAATGTTCCCACAAGAAGAAATACAATGCGTTTGTTGTAACTTTAATGTGTTACAGAGTTAATGTTTAAGTTAATTCATTGAGCTGTATCTAAAGATATTTCTTTACAGTTATTTACATATGTAATTGTATTGGTTAGTATTGAATTACGCTTTTGACTGCAAGTTCCAGAATGCCTTGCGACAGGAAGTAGAGAGTGAACGCGCTAGTTAAGTGCAATTAACAGGTGATTGATGGCTCCTTTGCGCTAGCAGCTTGCTGGCATTGCTCTGTAGAATCTAAAGTTGTTAAATGTAACGTGATCAAGAATTATTACTAAAAGAAGCTTTCATATCAAACCCGACGTCCCGAGTCATTACTTTGAAGATAGTTATTCTATATTTTGGTGCCGAAACCCGGGATATGAGCTGCGACGAAGAAGCGGCTGAAATGGCTGAGGAGGAACGCCGGCATGAAACCGAAAGAATGAGACGAAAGCGGGGTACCATTCGAGGTGCCACAACACGGATTTTGAATCAGATTGACGTGGAAATATCCCAGTCGAATCCGGATACCGATCACTTGAGTACATTGTTGGAATTGCTGTTAGCTAAGGAGAACAGTTTGTTTGAACTTGATCGTGGAATTGAACAGTTGACGCCATTGGACGGATTGGAGGCAGAGATTGCATGCACGGAGGATTACAAAGAGCGCGTTATCATGCTGAAGAGCCGTGCACAACGAGTGATAAAGAAAAACCAGGACCTCAATCCACTAGCAGCACGGGTGAGAGACGCTAACTCCAACAGGGTGAGAGACGCTAACTCCAGCAGGGTGAGTGACGCTAACTCCAGCAGGGTGAGTGACGCTAACTCCAGCAGGGTGAGTGACGCTAACTCCAGCAGGGTGAGTGACGCTAACTCCAGCAGGGTGAGTGACGCTAACTCCAGCAGGGTGAGTGACGCTAACTCCAGCAGGGTGAGTGACGCTAACTCCAGCAGGGTGAGTGACGCTAACTCCAGCAGGGTGAGTGACGCTAACTCCAGCAGGGTGAGTGACGCTAACTCCAGCAGGGTGAGTGACGCTAACTCCAGCAGGGTGAGTGACGCTAACTCCAGCAGGGTGAGTGACGCTAACTCCAGCAGGGTGAGTGACGCTAACTCCAACAGGGTGAGTGACGCTAACTCCAGCAGGGTGAGTGACGCTAACTCCAGCAGGGTGAGTGACGCTAACTCCAGCAGGGTGAGTGACGCTAACTCCAGCAGGGTGAGTGACGCTAACTCCAACAGGGTGAGTGACGCTAACTCCAACAGGGTGAGTGACGCTAACTCCAACAGGGTGAGTGACGCTAACTCCAACAGGGTGAGTGACGCTAACTCCAACAGGGTGAGTGACGCTAACTCCAACAGATCACAGAGACAATCAGAAAGGCTACCAAAGTTGATTATTGAGACATTCTATGGAGATGTCAGTATGTGGCAGGAGTTTTGGAGCCAGTATGAGACTGCTATTCACAACAATGATTCACTGTGTAATAAAGAGAAGTTTACCTATCTGAAAACATATCTCACTGGACCAGCTGCAAAGGCAGTAGCAGGACTGATGTTAACAGACAGTAACTATGATGATGCAATCGCTCTACTCAAGAGCAGATTTGGAAGGAAAGATCTTGTGATTAGTGCTCATATGTCAAAGCTGCTGAATCTCACTCCTGTGAAGAAATCCTCTGATCTAAATGCATTGAGGCAGCTATATGATGAATGTGAAATTCAGATTAGGAGCCTGGAATCACTGGGTGTAGTGTCAGAAACCTATGGAAGCCTACTATGCCCAATCTTACTGCAGATGATTCCAGAGGACATAGCTCTTGACTATAGTCGTCAGAGGGGAGTAGATGATGAATGGAAAGTGTCTGAGATTGTCAGTTTCCTACAGAAGGAGGTTCAGAGCAGGGAGAGAGCGCTACAAATGACAAGATCATGCAACCAACAGAAAGAGAGCAAACCATGGAACAAGTCATGCTCCTCCAATGAAATGAAAACAAAAAGACCCAACTCTGCTGCAGCACTGCATACAGCCAGCCAGAAGGAACAAAACGGTCTATTCTGTGACAGTGCAGACCACAAATCAGAAAACTGCCCTGACCACAATATTGCTACACACAAAGAGAAACTAAAGAAAATGGGAAGATGCTTTGTATGTTTAGGACAGAAACACATAGCAAAATTCTGTAAAGTCAAAGATGTGTCATGTGCAACATGTGGAAGCAGACATCACGTTGCTGTGTGTACCAGTAAGAGGAGTGAGGTGCAACCCCCTACTGTTTCTGCAGATGCTGTTGTTTCCTCAGTTATTTCCCATTCAGTGAAGATGAAACCAGATGGACAGAACACTGTGTTGCTACAAACGGCAAAGGCATGGGTAGAAGGCCCATCGGGCAGGAAGATAGCTCGTTGCTTACTAGATGGAGGCAGTCAGAGAAGCTTCATACATGAAAACCTTGTGAAGGGCTTGAAGCTACCAGTAATCAGACAAGAGGCACTCACTCTTCACACGTTTGGCTCCTCTGCCCCAGCAACGTCCCAACGCAACACAGTGAAAGTCATCTTGGAGAATGTCTGGGACAAACAGCAGAGAATAGAGATAGAGGCAATTGAAACCCCACAAGTGTGCACAGCTGTGATGAAGGTTCCTGGTGAACAGATTCGACATGAGCTCAATAGAAAGGGACTGCAGCTCGCAGACTTTCCAGGAGATGACAATGATCCTGAACTCTCTGTCCTGATAGGAGCAGACTACTACTGGCAGATAGTATCAGGCAGAGTGGAGCGACTGACGGAGACGCTGGTTGCTTTAGAGAGCACCTTTGGATGGTCGGTGCAGGGACCCGTGTTCATGTCAAGTGTCGCCGAGGCAACTTGCATGTTCATCCCACTTGATGAAGACACACTAGTCTCCAAACAACTGCATGCATTCTGGGAGCTTGAGTCTCTGGGTATTATAAGCGAGAAAACACAGAACCCAGAGGAAACCGAGGCTCTACAGAGGTTCGAGGAAACAACCACCTTCAAAGATGGTCGATACCACGTGGAGTTGCCATGGAAACGAGAAATGCCAGAACTCAAAGACAACTATAGAGTCGCCAAGAAACGGTTTGAAGGTCTGAAGAAAAGACTGAAGAAGGATGTGATGTTGTACAGCAGATACAATGAAGTAGTAGAGGACTATTTACAACAAGATATGGCAGAGGACGTGCCCAAGGACAACGCATCAAGTGCAGACAACGTAAAATACTACTTACCTCACCATGCAGTACTCCGAGAAGATAAGGTGACAACAAAACTGAGAGTGGTGTTTGATGCCTCGTCCCATGAAGATGGCTGTCCATCCCTCAATGACTGTCTACTCACAGGACCGAACTTGAATCCGGATCTGCTCAGCGTTCTGATAAAGTTCAGACTACATGAGATCGCATTCATGGCAGACATCAAGAAAGCTTTCCTGCAGATATCCCTAGCAGAGAGAGACAGAGACGCCGTGAGATTTCTATGGCTCACAGGCCCACCAAGGGGAGAAAATGAAGAGGAGCTGCGTGTGCTGAGGATGAAAAGAGTGGTATTTGGAGCTTCCCCAAGTCCATTTTTGCTGGCAGCTACAATCAGGAAGCACCTGAAACAATATGAAACAGAACAACCAGAAGTTGTAGAGATACTGAGAGAGTCACTCTATGTAGATGATTTCATTGCAAGTTCACGCAATGTTGAAGAGGCTTACCTTGTGACAACAACTGCAAAGCGAATGCTGTCGATTGCAGGCATGGACCTCTGCAAGTGGATGACCAACTCTCCTGAATTAAAAACAAAATGGGAGGAGAGTACGACAACTGAGCACCCGTTGACGCTAGAAACACAAGGATTAGTGCTGAAGGTTTTAGGTTTAGTATGGAGACCGGAAACAGATGACTTTGTTTGACCTCAGGCCGCTACTGAGCATTCTAAAGGAAAACACAAAGAGAAGTGTTCTACAGTCGTCTGCACGTATCTTCGACCCTCTTGGTTTCTTAACTCCCTTCACCATCAGGATCAAGTGCATGTTCCAGGAAATGTGGGAGAGGGGACTCAGCTGGGACGAAGAATTACCACCTGATCTGACACGAGAATGGCAACAGTGGTGTTCAGAACTACCCCAGTTACACCAGCTCACCATACCAAGGTGGTACAGAACAGACATGCAGCCACAGAATAGCCACACTCTGAAACTACACGTGTTCTGTGATGCAAGTGAAAGGGCTTACAGTGCAGTAGCTTACTTGCAAGGTGAATCACAAGGCAGGGAAACAACAAGTCTAGTCGCATCCAAGTCCAGGGTAGCCCCACTCAAGAAAATGACGCTGCCACGCCTGGAGCTCATGGGAGCTGTGATTGGAGCGAGACTCGCAAAAAACTTGATGACCACACTGAAATTGGAAGAAAACCAGATCCAAATGTGGACAGACTCGATGATCGTGCTGCATTGGATTTGCAGCTCAACTCAGAAATGGAAACAGTTTGTTGCGAACAGAGTGACGGAGATCCAGTCCTTGACCAATCC
This sequence comes from Salvelinus namaycush, assembly GCF_016432855.1. NCBI lineage: Eukaryota > Metazoa > Chordata > Actinopteri > Salmoniformes > Salmonidae > Salvelinus > Salvelinus namaycush. The sequence continues at coordinate 40,818 of NW_024057847.1, forward strand.
AGAGTCATGGTCACATATTGAAGGGAAAACTAATCCAGCTGACCTCCCTACAAGAGGACAAACTGTTCGAAACTTGACACAGAGCGAGCTATGGTGGAATGGACCCAGAATTCTGACATCACCCAATCAGTCCGAGGGGACTGATGATAACAAAGTTCCGGAAGAGGTGAATATAGAACTCAAGTCCAGTTGCCAGGTTACTGTACAACTCGCAGCAAACAGCACAGCAATCACTGAACCTGTGTGGGAGCTTGAAAGGTACAGCAAACTGAAAAGAGTGTTCAGAGTCACCGCCTGGATAAAGAGATTCATAGCCAATGCTCGTACAACCATAAAGATACAAGGTGAACTGACTGCTGACAAACTGTTCGATGCAGAAAAGTACTGGATTAAGGTAACAACAACAGAGTTTTGGACAGGAGATCAAACTACTGAAGGCAGGAAAAAGCCTAAACAATGCCTGTAAAATCAGAGAACTGAAACCGTTCCTGGACGAACACAAACTACTCAGTGTAGGAGGAAGACTGCAACAGTCCAGCTTCACATTCAGAGAGCAGCACCCATGGGTTCTGCCCAACAAGTACAGATACTCAGACAATGCAAAAACATTCAAGAGAGCTGATCAGGACTTGAAAGAGCTGTGGAAGGCAATCGAAGAGCCCCAACTTTTGGCTTTCTTCTCAGAAAGGGGCATCACCTGGAGGTTCATCGCCGAGCGAGCAGCCTGGTGGGGCGGATTCTGGGAAAGACTTGTCAGGTCAGTGAAAACATGCCTGCGAAAGGTTCTTGGGAGAGCTTCACTCAACTTTGAAGAGATGTGCACAGTACTGACAGAGGTTGAAGCAATTCTAAATTCTAGGCCTCTGACCTTCGTGCACAATGAAGTGGATGAACCACAACCCCTGACCCCAGCACACTTCCTGGTGGGTAAACGACTAACCTTTTTGCCTCCAAAGCCATTTCCAGCTGACACTCAGCACCCAACGCTAAACAAGGAGGACATGACACGCAGATGGAAGTACAGGCAGAGACTTGTGACCAGCTTCTGGAACAGTTGGCGAAGAGACTACTTGCTGGATCTAAAGTCAGCACACCGCTGTGATACACCACAGCCCACCCCACTGAAAGCGGGTGACATTGTACTCATAGGAGAAGATAACACACCCAGACAAACCTGGAAACTAGGAAAGATTGAGGAACTGTTTCCAGGCCGAGATGGCCTAGTTAGATCATGTTCAGTTCGTACTGCTTCAGGGACTTTGTTGAGGAGACCTATTCAGTTGATATACTGCCTAGAGATCTAGATGAACACAGTTGTTCATCGGGGGGGAGGATGTTGTAACTTTAATGTGTTACAGAGTTAATGTTTAAGTTAATTCATTGAGCTGTATCTAAAGATATTTCTTTACAGTTATTTACATATGTAATTGTATTGGTTAGTATTGAATTACGCTTTTGACTGCAAGTTCCAGAATGCCTTGCGACAGGAAGTAGAGAGTGAACGCGCTAGTTAAGTGCAATTAACAGGTGATTGATGGCTCCTTTGCGCTAGCAGCTTGCTGGCATTGCTCTGTAGAATCTAAAGTTGTTAAATGTAACGTGATCAAGAATTATTACTAAAAGAAGCTTTCATATCAAACCCGACGTCCCGAGTCATTACTTTGAAGATAGTTATTCTATAGCGTTCAACTGAAATGTGTCTTCCACATTTAACCCAACCCCTCTGAATCAGAGGTGCGGGGGGCTGCCTTAAATCGACATCCATGTCTTCAGCGCCCGGGGAACAGTGGGTTATAACTGCCTTGCTCAGGGGCAGAACATCAGAGATTTACCTTGTCCGCTCGGGGATTCGATCCAGCAACCTTTCCTCACTCATTTTTCTGCTTCAATTTAGGACACAGAGACAATGTGTCCTTTCTCACAGCAGTAATGACGAGGTGGGAGGGACGAGGTTTGACGGGAGGGGGGAAAAGGGGAGAGGGAGGGATAAGGGGAGGAAGGGAAGAGGGAGGGACGGAGGGATGGGAGGAATGGACAAGGGGGATGAGGGAAGGGACGGAGGGATGGAGGGGCTGAGGGACAGATAAGGGGAGGGAGGAGGAGAGGATGGACGAGGAGGGGATGATGGGAGGGACGGGAGGAGGGACGAGGATGGGATGGACGAGGAAGGAAAATGAGGGATGAGGGAAGGACGGGGGATGGATGAGGGATGACGGGACAGATAAGGGGAGGGATGACGGGACAGATAAGGGGAGGGAGGAGGGACGAGGAGGGGATGGAGTTATGAGGGGGGAGGGGAGGGATGAGGGAAGGGAGGGAGGGATAAGGAGGAGGGATGAGGGGAGGGGCTGAGGGAGGGATAAGAGGAGATGGGAGGAATGGACAAGGGGGGATGAGGGGAGGGGCTGAGGGACGAGGAGGGAATGAGGGGAGGGACGGGAGGAGGGGAGGGACAAGGGGGGGGGGTGAGGGGAGGGACGAGGGAGGGTGAGGGGAGGGACGAGGGAGGGTGGAGGGGAGGGACGAGGAGGGGGTGAGGGACAGATAAGGGGAAGGAGGGAGGAGCGAGGTGGGGACGGACAGAGGGACGGGGGGAAGGATGAGGGATAACGGGAGGGGGGAAGAACGGGATGTTTTTGTATTTTTCGATCTGCATTGTTGCGAAGTCAGCATTTCACTGTTAGTCTACACCTGTTGTTAATGAAGCATGTGTCAAATAACATTTTAATTGAGTGGTTCATTTATGTATTCACTAAATGGCTTATGGGGGAGGGCAGGGCAGCTCAAGAGGACAACACCAGGCTCCAGGCAGAACCTTGTTGCTGATAGAGCTCGGGTCACCCCCAGCATTAGAAACACGCTCAGTACTCTGACCATGGCCTGGTCCCTGCCTTGTCAATACCCTCCAGGGGAATACAATACTGGAGTTTTGCCACATCACTCACTGGGACTCAATGAGCACATATATTTCCACTCCGATAGTGAGCTAGACGTAGGCCACTTCTAACACACAGATGTAATACAGGGATATTTGGTTACGGTGCCAGTCACAAAGGAGACCAGTCCCTCTCCGTTCTTCTCCTCAGCCAGCCAGGGGAACAGCCAGCCAGGGGAACAGCCAGTCAGGGGAACAGCCAGTCAGGGGAACCAGGCAGGGAAGGGAAGTGAGGCGGAGGGACACAGCAGCAGCGTCTATATTTAGCTCTGCTGCAGCTGCAGGGCCAGACAGACATGTTGGACCGGGCTAATAGAGAACGGACCATGAGGCAGAGGGATGTAGCAGCAGCAGAATGAGCGGAGTAACACACACACACACACACACACACTGGGGGTCAGGGAGAACAGACAGATGAGGCCCAGGAGCATAGCTCTGCCTGGAAACTGAAAGTTCTCTCATTGGTCTCCGTCTCAGTCCAAACACACCAACCAGGGTTTCCGTTTGCCGATAATAGCTGGCTTTTGGCTGATATCTTATTTTTTAAACTATCAAACTGGCGCCATAAAATGTTCCATTGCAAAATAATACTTTTTATCCAATACATTTGACCGGTCATGCTTGTCAGTCTTTAGGCTAATTTGCATAATTGTGTGGAATTACATTGCCACGGGTGTATATTCGCTATGCATTTATCACACGCTCACAGCACAGGAGATGATTGTGGACTACAAGAAAAGGAGGACTGAGCACGTCCCCCATTCTCATCGACGGGGCTGCAGTGGAAAAGGTTGAGAGCTTCAAGTGCCTTGGTGTCCACGTCAAACTATCATGGTCCAAACATACTAAGACAGTCGTGAAGAGGGCACAACAAAGCCTATTCCCCCTCAGGAGACTGAAAAGATTTGGTATGGGTCCTCAGATCCTCCAAAGGATCTACAGCTGCACCATTGAGAGCATCCTGACGGGTTGCATCACTGCCTGGTATGGCAACAGCTCGGCCTCCGACCGCAAAGCACTACAGAAGGTAGTGCGTACGGCCCAGTAATTCACTGGGGCCAAGCTTCCTGCCATCCAGGACCTCTATACCAGGCGGTGTCAGAGGAAGGCCCTAAAAATGGTCAAAAACTCCAGCCACGCTAGTCAAACACTGTTCTCTCTGCTACCGCACGGCAAGGCTTCTTAACAGCTTCTACCCCCAAGCTATAGGACTCCAGATGCTGCACTTGACACATTTATGAAATTGCCTATTCCAGTTACTAATAAGCACGCACCCATTAAGAAACATGACTAAAAAATGTTAAAACACCTTAGATTGATGAGAAATTGAAAAATTGTATGGTTGAGAGGCATGAGGCAAAAGTTATGGCAAATAAGTCTGGCAGCCCAACTGATTGGCAAACGTACAGCAAATAAAGAAGTCATGTGACTAAGCTAAATAAAAAGAAACTGTACTATGAGACAAAGATAAATGATATAAAGAAAGAATGACAGTAAAAAGCTTTGGAGCACCTTAAATGACATTTTGGGGGAAAAGGCAAACTCAGCTCAATCATTCATTGAATCAGATGGCTAATTTATTACAAAACCCACTGATATTGGCAACTAATTGAATTACTTTTTCATTGGCAAGATAAACAAACTTAGGGATGACATGACAGCATTAAACGCTGACACTACACATCCAAGAATATCTGACCAAATTCTAAAAAGAGACGAATACTTTTGAAATCAGTGTGGAAGAGGGGAAAAAATAGTCTATCAACAATGACAAGCCACCGGGGTCTGACAATCTAGATGGAAAATTCCTGAGGATAATAGCGGACGATGTTTCCACATCTTCAATTTAAGCCTACTAGAAAGTGTGCCCCCTCAGGCCTGGAGGGAAGTTAACTTCTCTAGGGTAGGGGGCAGCATTCGGAATTTTGGATGAAATGCATGCCCAAATTAAACTGCCTGCTTCTCGGGCCCAGAAGATATGCTATGCATATAACTGGTAGATTTGGATAGAAAACACTAAAGTTTGCAAAACTGTTAAAATAGTGTCTGTGAGTATAACAGAACTGAATTGGCAGGCGAAAACATGAGAAAAATCCCTTCAGGAAGTAGTTTTCTATTTCTATTCAATGCCATTACAGTATCCATTGACTTAGGACTCAAATTGCAGTTCCTATGCCTTCCACTAGATGTCAACAGTCTTTATAAATTGTTTCAGGCTTGTATCCTGAAAAATTAGGAAGTAAGAGCAGTCTGAATGAGTGGACCCTAAAGTGTCACAGAGCTTTTTCATGCGCGACCGAGAGAGTGACTTTCTTGTTTACCTTTTAAATTGACGACGTTATTGTCCGGTTGAAATATGATCGATTATTTAGGCTAAAAACAACCTGAGGATTGAATATAAACATCGTTTGACATGTTTCTATGAACTTTACGGATACATTTTGGATTTCTTTGTCTGCCTGTTTTGACTGCGTTTGAGCCTGTGGATTACTGAAGAAAACACGAACAAAACTGAGGTTTTTGGATATAAAGAGACTTTATCGAACAATAGGAACATTTATTGAGTAAATGAATGTCTGCTGAGTGCAACCATATGAAGATCATCAAAGGTAAGGGATTCATTTTATCTCTATTTCTGACTTGTGTAACTGTTCTACTTGGCTGGTTACTGTAATGATTTGTCTAGTGGGCTATGTTCTCAAATAATCGTACGGTATGCTTTCGCCGTAAGGCATTTTTCATAACAAATCCCTCAGCACTGCTATAACAACAGACCGGCGCTCCATAACAAACCCCTCAGCACTGCTATAACAACAGACCGGCGCTCCATAACAAACCCCTCAGCACTGCTATAACAACAGACCGGCGCTTCATAACAAACCCTTCAGCGCTGCTATAACAACAGACCGGCGCTTCATAACAAACCCCTCAGCGCTGCTATAACAACAGACCGGCGCTCCATAACAAACCCCTCAGCACTGCTATAACAACAGACCGGCGCTCCATAACAAACCCCTCAGCACTGCTATAACAACAGACCGGCGCTCCACAACAAACCCCTCAGCACTGCTATAACAACAGACCGGCGCTCCATAACAAACCCTTCAGCGCTGCTATAACAACAGACCGGCGCTCCATAACAAACCCCTCAGCACTGCTATAACAACAGACCGGCGCTCCATAACAAACCCTTCAGCGCTGCTATAACAACAGACCGGCGCTCCATAACAAACCCCTCAGCGCTGCTATAACAACAGACCGGCGCTCCATAACAAACCCCTCAGCACTGCTATAACAACAGACCGGCGCTCCATAACAAACCCCTCAGCGCTGCTATAACAACAGACCGGCGCTCCATAACAAACCCCTCAGCACTGCTATAACGGGCCGGCGCTGAGCGAGGGATGGGGGGTGAGGGTAAGGGGGGTCTGAGGAAGAAACAGGGACATTGGGCAAGATTAGGGAAGGGGCTAGAAAGAGGGGGGACAGTGAAAAGGGAGGGAGGCCTTGTTACTATGTTGCCCCAACTGATGCCAGCAGTGACCCCAAAAAAAATGCTGATCACCAGGGAAACAGTGCCAGCTCACCTGCCTGCGGTACAAACTACAGAGGCCAGTTACACCCCTGAGACTGACTTTCAGCCATCTAATAATCAAATGGATATTAACTAACGCAGGCCGACTGGAAAATATTTTGTCTTCGTCCACCACAGCAGTGAAGTCGGACTGACCCTTCAAGACTACAGAGAAATGATAACAGCAACTCTGGAACGATTGCTGCTCTGAAATGAATGCTAAGGAATCTAAAGCAAATCCCTGATGCTTCCATCCTCAGTTGGAAATGAATTCCCAGCCTAGCGGGGAGCCCAGACCTGCTGTACAGCACAGCCTGGCTTTGTACCAAATGGCACCCTATTCCCTATATAGTGCACTATTAGCCGTATGGGCACTGGTTAAAAATAGTAGTGGAGCCATTTGTAGGGCAATATAAAATCTGCTTTGTGGAGAACGCGAACAGAATCCCAACTTTATTGACAAAGATAAAATACACTGATGCTATTTGTTTAATTTCCTTAGAGGCAACAGGAATTTCCCTGTTTCGGTGTGTGTACATGATGCTCATGTATTTAAAACTGTTTTCTGGTAGATGGAAAGGCTTTCCCGAAAACATTTAATTTATTATGTTAACTACAAAGTAGCCTATGCCTACCTGGCAGAATGACATGATTATTTGCATAAATTCAGTGGCCATTACTTTTGCAAACTCTGCAATCACATGAGAGCTAGACACATCACTAACCAAACAAAGGTCTCTGGCTGGTGTGCAGTTGAATTAAAGGGTAACTACAACTAAAAATGAAAAGCCATTCGATTTCTCAGACCTCCTGATGTAGTTGAAGCGTTGTTGTGGATTTAGAACAGCTAAAAAATATTTACATTTTTTAAAGTGGGAACTATAACCCTCAACAAAACAGAATCAGGCAACAAATAAAAATAGGACCCTACATTTGGGACACAGGCCCTCTCTCAGCACCAACATAATCCAGGTAGAATCAGGAATTCCCCAGGGCGGCTGTCTAGGCCCCTTACTTTTTTCAATCTTTACTAATGACACGCCACTGGCTTTGCATAAAGAATGTCTATGTATGCGGATGACTCAACACTATACACGTCAGCTACTACATCGACTGAAATAACTGCAACACTTAAGAGTTGCAGTTGGTTTCAGAATGGGTGGCAAGGAAAACAGATATATACACACACCTTATGGAACAGCGGGGACTGAAGCAACACATGTATAGACACACAATTTTTACATTTACATTTAAGTCATTTAGCAGACGCTCTTATCCAGAGCGACTTACAAATTCGCAATAATATACGCACTATACACACACACGTACACATGGATTTTGTACTGTAAATATGTGGTAGTGGTGGAGTAGGGGCCTGAGGGCACACAGTGTGTTGTAGATATGTGGTAGTGGTGGAGTAGGGGCCTGAGGGCACACAGTGTGTTGTAGATATGTGGTAGTGGTGGAGTAGGGGCCTGAGGGCACACTGTTATACAATTTTAAAACAATAAAATACATTCATAACTGCCTTGACCCAGTCAGCCAAAGCCTCAGATCCAGCACTCCCCTGGAATCATCTAATTGGCAGCAGTTCAACTCTGGGCTCTGAGTCGTGACTGGCACAGTAAACAGGACAGGCCTCAGTTTAGACATAAAATACAGAGACATGGAGCTCTCAGGTACCTACCGTTATTGCACTGTGATGTACCTTGCTGTACAGCCACCATGACAGGTCTGTGTGTCACAGTGGACATAGTGCATTCGGAAATGATTGATTCCCATTTACTTTTTCCACAATGTGTTACGTTACAGCCTTTTTCTAAAATGGATTAAAAAAATGTAATCCCCCTCAACAATTTACACACAATACCCCATGACACAGCCAAAACAGGTTTTGATGGATGCCACCGATCTTGGGTTTCTGTTTTACATTTTTTTTAAATAAATTTGCCACAATTTCTAACAACCTGTTTTTGCTTTGTCATTATGGGGTACAGTGTATATTTATCATTTCACTTACTTGCTGTTTTGTTGTTCATTTGTTCAGTCGTTTCTTTATCAACCAGAATTTCATCATATATGTCAAGCAGTAAAGTTTCAGCTCCGTGGCCTCTCTTCCTCGGCGCGCACTGTCACTGTGTCCGTTTCCATCTTGTCCAGCTGTGTCTAACATTGCACATAAAGCCCGTTTGTCTGCATCGAAGTACCGGTCCTTGTACATAGCATCGAGCATGGTGGAGACACAGTAAAGAGGCTCAGAGAGAATGCCACCAAATCGCTTTTTCACAGCCTCTTGTAGAGTACTTTTCCAAGTTAACCCCACAGTCTGTGTCGGCAGTTTTGTTGAGCAGAGGGTATCACGTCTGCTGCAGACAGTTGATTCGCTTATTTCGAGTCAGTTGTTCAAATGGCACTAGGAGTGTGCTCATGTTTCAAACATGTTCTCAAATGCCATTGAAATGCAACGCAATACGGCTTTCCTCAGTACGAAATCCTCATGGACCCACTGTGCTGTCAGACTCAGCATACTCATGGGGCTGACATCGCTGGTCCAAATGTCAGTCGTGAAGCTAATAGCAGTGACGCCCATAGCAAGTAGCTCATGGATGTGAGTTTCAACAATACTGTTTAACTCCGGTAGGGCAACATCTGAAAAATAACGCCTACTTGGTAGCGTGTCCCGGGGCTCGAGGTGCTCGACCAGTCAGCGAAAGCCAACATCATCCACGACAGAGAACGGTTGATTGTCAAGGGCAATGAATTCCATTATCTTGGCGTAAATGGATTTTGACTTGTCTCGCTGAAATTCTCTTTCAAATGACTGCAAAGTCCACAGAGCAGACATTGTGGGCTAGGAATGCTGTGTTGCACGTGTAGCGCTATATTTTTTGTGACGTCATTACGCCATCTACCTACGTTATACAGGTATGCACGTCAGCTTTAACATTACCTCATCTACCTACGTTATACAGGTATGCATGTCAGCTTTGACATCGGTTTTGCACATCTGTGTTAAACTAGACATCGGGCCGATGCCTTTGTTGGCATTTTTAGCTAATATCAGCCGATTCCGATATGCTTACCGATATATCGCGCATCCCTAATTTATTGTCTACATTGGTTTTTGCCACGTTTATTCCATTACAGACACCTAATGCATACTTTTACATGATATGTGAGCTAAACGTAACTGGAAAAGACTTTAATCCATGTTAAGGACAAAACTACATTGAAATCAAATACTTCAGGATTCTACTCATTCCTATGGAGGACTGCCAATAAGCAACTTCCCAAATGGCACCCTATTCCCTATGGACCCTGGTTCAAAAGTAGTGCACTATGTCAGGAATAGGGTGCCATTTGGGAAACAGGCCCTTCCCTGGTGAGTATAGGATGAAACCCACATAACTTATCCCAAAACCACTTCCCTGGGAATCACATCCGTCGCAGAAGGCTGTCTGTCTGTCTGTCTGTCTGTCCAGCTACTAGTCGTATTCCCAAACTGTGTCACATGAATCCAGAAATACCAGGCGAGTAATACGCTTCTGAAAACACTGATGCAACAGAATAATCAGGAGACATGTTGCTCTTCCTCAGTGCTGCTCTGACAGTGTAATCCAGAGAGAACCCTAGTGTGTCTCAATAGGGGTACAATCCTCACCATAGGAGGGAGATTATAACACACAGATGTGACAGAGCTGACAGCCAGGCCTCCTGCCCGTCTCTATCAGTGGGACTCAGCAGGCTGGACTCCGCTCCCTCTGTCTACATGCTACGCACATGTTCAGCTGGCCCTGTCCGTTCAGTACCCTTCACATGACTTGTGTGATTAACCTGTTCAGTGCTTCCTCTAACGGATTCAGTCAGTTAGGAATCTCCCATTTCTGCAGTTTAAATCCTAAATGACACAACAGCCTTAGATACAATCTAGGCCTAAAAGAGGACCTGTTAACCCACGACAGGGTAATTAAAGCACTGATCCCCTGGGCAGGTATCCCTCGGGTGGTGGAGGAGGGCATGATGTATGGTTGGGACTCTGCATAGCCCTGGGGATATAACTTCAGTAGGGTAAATCCATTTGAATTCAATCACTTTGACAGCATCACTTTAGATTTAAACCAAAACAACTTCCCATTCATGGTGGCCGATGGAAGAAGTGGTCAGAAAGGGACTTGTTTTTACTTGACTGCCAAAACATTCCGGAGATAAAAGGTGCTCTGACCCATTTTGAATACCCTTCTTCACCGGGAAATATAACTGGGTGAGGTTGGCATCATTTAAACACACACAAACAGTGCTGTCCAACTAGATTATTTATTGAAAAGAATATTGCAATTTAGACCCTATTTCACATCTGAGAGTTTTGTGTTCATCAGTTGAGATAACATGCTCTTAAATACAGGGTGGGTGTCATTTCAACTACAGAAATCATAGACTGGACCTGTCCCTTCAGACCAGACCACTGCAATTTAGCTGGTAGACCATTACAAATTTACTTAAAATGTTAAAAAGGTACTACACAGGATTTTTTTAAATTGTAATTTCACAAAAATGTCCATAATATATCTGCAGTAATAGTGTAATGATAGCGTTGGCTGTGATTTTCACCTATTCATTTCTCCCACCGGAGTGGCAACTGTGGTCAAAATGGGAAATCGGTTTTGACAGTGTGGCTGTGTTATCTAGTGGAAATCAACTCAGTGAACAAAAATAATGCAACAATTTCACTGAGTTACAGTTCATGTCACCCACCACCGCTTTTTAGTCTTATGTAGCAACATTAAAATGGTGCTTTTTACATTGGATAAAAGTAGAGACTCAGAGCTACAAATCATACTCCACAGATGAGGAACAACAGGAAAGTAATTCTGATTTGAAAGTTGATAAACTTGTAACTTTTGAGAAAATGGCCCTTGAATGCTTGGGTACATCTACTGTAGAAGTCTTCATTCCTAACGAACCTGAATACCTCTGTTGATCCTACAGCTATTGCATGCAGAAATCATGTGCCTATGAACCAGAGTTATACTGTTAGCACTGAGTAGGAAGACCACTTAGTGCAGGGTGAGCAGCACAATCAGCTCCAATATAAATAACATGAGTAAGTCTACCTCTGATAAGCTTCCCAGTAAAGTATTCAAAACAATCAAGCAACCCAGAAAAGTGCCAAAAATAGCCCACATTAACACATGTAGCCTGAGAAACAAGGTTCATGAAGACAACTTGCTTGTAACAGATGACATTCATTTTCTGACTATCTCTGAAACTCACTTAGATAATACCTTTGATGATACAGTGGCAGCAATACATGGTTATAACATCTACCGAAAAGACAGAAATGCCAACAGAGGCGGTGTTGCTGTCTATATTCAGAACCACATTCCTGTAAAGATTAGAGAGGATCTCATGTTAAATACTGTTGAAGTAATATGGCTACAGGTTCATCTGCCTCACCTAAAGCCCATTCTGGTGGGAAGCTGCTATAGACCACCAAGGGCTAACAGTCAGTATCTGGATAACATGTTAAATACTGTTGAAGTAATATGGCTACAGGTTCATCTGCCTCACCTAAAGCCCATTCTGGTGGGACGCTGCTACAGACCACCAAGTGATAACAGTCAGTATCTTGATAACATGTTAAATACTGTTGAAGTAATATGGCTACAGGTTCATCTGCCTCACCTGAAGCCCATTCTGGTGGGAAGCTGCTATAGACCACCAAGTGATAACAGTCAGTATCTGGATAACATGTGTGAAATGCTTGATAATGTATGTGATGTCAACAGAGAAGTATATTTTCTGGGTGACTTAAATATTGACTGGCTTTCATCAAGCTGCCCACTCAAGAAAAAACTTCAAAATGTAACCAGTGTCTGCAACCTGGATCAGGTTATCAGTCAACCTACCAGGGTAGTTACAAACAGCACAGGAATGAAATCACCAACATGTATTGATCACATCTTTACTAACGCTGCAGAAATCTGCTTTAAAGCAGTATCCAGATGCATAGGATGTAGTGATCACAATATAGTAGCCATATCTAGGAAAACCAAAGTTCCAAAGGCTGGGCCTAATATAGTGTATAAGAGGTCATACAATAAGTTTTGTAGTGATTCATATGTTTGTTGGTCCGTGGTGTGTAATAAGGAGCAAACAGACGCACGCTGCACTTGACATTTATGAATTTGCTTATCCCAGTTGCTAATAAGCATGCACCCATTACGAAAATGACTGCCTTCCGAGTGGCGCAGTGGTCTAAGGCACTGCATGGCAGCGCTAGCTGTGCCACTAGAGATCCTGGTTCGAGTCCGGGCTGGCAGGAACTCTAAGAAAACTTATGAGGACAGGGAGTACTTCTCAAGGTTTCCCTAATCTCGTGGGAATGGAACTGTCGGCTGGGCAGTGATACACAGTGGTGAGAACTACAGAGATAAAACTCACCTACTGTTTGTGTGGAAGTATGTGCGTAGGATACCTACCACTGACAATCAATAGCTCTGACCAATATCCATTTTATAGCTGTGCACATACTTCCACACAAACAGTATAAATGGATGTCTTTGTATAATGGACTTTAGTACAGTTTATTCAGAGAGCGTTCTATCTTTTTGCATAAGCTGAGTCTTTGACTAATTATTATTCAACCCATGGTCTTACAGATCTCGGGGATTGGTCAGAGGTATTGATTGTCAGTTATTATCATTGGGATTGAAAATTCTCTTGACAAAAACCGACTGATTTTGCCAAATACTTTAATGATTTTTTTCATTGCAAAGATTAGCAAATGTAGCAACAAACGCTTACACTACTTGGAGACATGGCAACATGGAACTCTATTCCACATCAGGTAACTGATGCAGCAGTAGAATCAGACTTTAAAAACAGATTAAAATACACCTTACGGAACACCGGGGACTGTGAAGACACACACAAAAAGGTACCGACACGTATACGCACACAAGCGCTAACACACGCACTCTCTACACATACATTGTAATATTGTTGTATTATACATATGTAGTGGTGTAATAATGTTATATGATGTACTGTTTTATATGCAAGTACTTAATGTGTTTGGACACCAGGAAGAGTAGCTGCTGCCTTGGCAACAGCTAAAAGGGATCCTTAATAATTACAAAAAGATAAGGTCCAAAAGGTAGTGAAATGGTTACTTGCACATTTTCATAGTAGCAATTAGAGGTTATGATTATGATTTTGATTTTGATTATGATTATGATTTTTCAACACCGATACCGATGCCGATTATTGGAGGACCAAAAAAGCCGATACCGATTATTCGGCCAATTTTTTTAAATGTATTTGTAATAATGACAATTACAACAATAGTGAATGCACACTTATTTTAACTTAATATAATACATCAATAAAATGAATTTAGCCTCAAAATGAAACATGTTCAATTTGGTTTAAATAATGCAAAAACTATTTGGTTTAAATAATGCAAAAACAAATTTGGTTTAAATAATGCAAAAACAATGTGTTGGAGAAGAAAATTAGCGCGCAATATGTGCCATGTAAGAAAGCTAACGTTTAAGTTCCTTGCTCAGAACATGAGAACATATGAAAGCTGGTGGTTCCTTTTAACATGAGTCTTCAATATTCCCAGATAAGACGTTTTAGGTTGTAGTTATTATAGGGATTATAGGACTATTTCTCTATACAATTTGTATTTCATATACCTTTGACTATTGGATGTTCTTATAGGCACTTTAGTATTGCCAGTGTAACAGTATAGCTTCCATCCCTCTCCTCGCCGCTACCTGGCCTCGAACCAGGAACACAACGACAACAGCCACCCTCGAAGCAGCGTTACCCATGCAGAGCAAGGGGAAAAACTACTCCAAGTCTCAGAGCGAGTGGCGTTTGAAACGCTATTAGCGCGCACCCCGCTAACTAGCTAGCAATTTGACATCGGTTACACTAGCCTAATCTCGGGAGTTGATAGGCTTGAAGTCATAAACAGCGCAATGCTTGAAGCATTGCGAAGAGCTGCTGGCAAAGCGCACTAAAGTGCTGTTTGAATGAATGTTTACGAGCCTGCTGCTGCATACCATCGCTCAGTCAGACTGCTCTATCAAATATCAAATCATAGACTTAATTATAACATAAAAACACACAAATACGAGCCTTTGGTCATTAATATGGTCGAATCCGGAAACTATCATTTCGAAAACAAAACGTTTATTCTTTCAGAGAAATACAGAACCGTTCCGTATTTTATCTAACGGGTGGCATCCTTAAGTCTAAATATTCCTGTTACATTGCACAACCGTCAATGTTATGTCATAATTATGTAAAATTCTGGCAAATTAGTTCGCAAAAAGCCAGGCGGCCCAAACTGTTGCATATGCAATGAACGCAAGAGAAGTGACACAATTTCACCTGGTTAATATTGCATGCTAACCTGGATTTCTTTTAGCTAAATATGCAGGTTTAAAAATATATACTTCTGTGTATTGATTTTAAGAAAGGCATTGATGTTTATGGTTAGGTACACGGAGCAACGACAGTCCTTTTTCGCGAATGCGCACCGCCTCGATTATATGCAACGCAGGACACGCTAGATAAACTAGTAATATCATCAACCATGTGTAGTTATAACTAGTGATTATGATTGATTTATTGTTTTTTATAAGATAAGTTTAATGTCTCAACTGATGGCGGGCACAGCACAAAAACCTTAGATTACGTAAATTAGTGTCTAAGCTACAAAAAATAATACATTTGGGTTTACCGGTTTTTAGATAGACGTTAAAAGGTTAAAAAAAAATATTTCCCCAGAAATTCAAAAAACTATTTTGACAACCCTGTTTGTAAGCTTTTAAATTAACCACATACGTTTACCCAATCCAGTGCTGAAGACATTGGTGCTGTGAAAAAGGGATTGGATTTACCCAGTAAGCACAACCCTTGCTCTGTGTAGCAATATATATATATACACACACACACACACACACACACACACACACACACACACACACACATATATATATAAAACCCAGACTACACGTCCTTATTGTCATTATTATTATTGCAATTGAGGCGAAAGGCACAATACATTCATTCACATGATACAATACATTTACATTTTAAACAAGTTAAATAGCGCCGTCCAGGTTTGGCCGGTGTAGGCCGTCATTGTAAATAAGAATTTGTTCTTAACTGACTTGCCTTGTTAAATAAAGGTTAAATATTGTAAATAAACAAAATTAACACATCGCTTGCGGTAAGGTTTTGGAAGCATAAGGACCTTATCTTTCATGTCAGCGAGAAAAGGAAACCTTTATATAGGTTTAGGGCTCCCAACGGCCATATTTCCATGTTACAGCGCTTGTTTACAGAAAAGACGGCGTGGACTACCTGTGCTAATTACAGTACTGAAAATAAAATGTTTCAAGGACAAAATTACATGTATTTAAGTCTTTTTTTGGTTGTAGTGGGGCCAGAAAAATAATTTTAAAAAACATTTGTATATTTGTTTCTCTTTTTAAATTGCCATGTTTGGATCACATATTATAATTTTAAAGTATGCATTACGGTGTCTGTAATAGAATAAACGTGTCAAAACAAATGTAGACATTAATGCGTTTCTATAGATTCCAAAATATATTTTTTTACAATTGAGTACCACCGAGATGGCTGCGTAGTGGCTTCAATAAAGCGCCTCCCGTCAGTCCAGGGGTTATAAACATCATTGGTTAAAACAGTGTAAGTGTGTATTTCGCATTTGTTAAATTATTTTGATGTGATATGAAGGTAACGTTAGAGGGATTTATGTTTCTAAAACTTTACCGTAATTGAGAATCGATTGACGTTTAGATGGGACTATTAGGCTGTTTTGGCTTCCAGAGCCAATTCACCTTTAAAACAGAACATGTAACGTTAAGGTTTTAGGACGAACGTTAGACTCCTTTAGTCAATTATTGCGCTAACAAGCGTACCTCAACCTAGTTAGCTAATTTCACCGACGACTCAGAGGAGCGCTAGCTAGCTAGCCGTTAGGTAACGTTAATGTTAGCAATGGGTGTGCTGGTTTTTTGGAGCTAGCTTGATGAAGGTTGGCTCCAACTTCCAAGTTTTATGGGTTTCAGTATTGCCCTCGGGCAGGCAACGTCACGGTTCAACAACATATCAACATATTCTGCGGTTTTAATTGTGTAATATAGCAGCTAGTAATAATGTCTGGCTTTGCAGCACGAGCAAATCTGTTTGGTTTCATGCCCGGCTAACGTCACGAAATGTTGACACGTAGCTGGCTGGGTAACGTTAGGATATACTAGCTAACCAAAACCACGAAGACATCCAGAAACTAGTGTTACAAACGATTCAAAAAGGTAAAATTAGCTTACCATCAAGTTAGCATCCAATGACAAGGTCGAGAAACTAGAAAACAGGCTCCTAGTTAACGTAACGTTACCTAGTTAAAACCGTAAAGGTGTTCACTCCTGCCTCGTTACAAAAAATAATCCCAGTTGGAAATCCAACTAGCTACGTTGTTAGTCAGCGGTGCGTAGCTAGATAGAGAAATATAACTTACCCAATTTGTCATGCGTTAACAGCAGATATCACATGAATTCAGCCAACGAAGCTAGCAATTTCTGTAGTTTTCATTTAATCATTGCGTGTATGTCGTGTCCCCTGAACATTAGCTGACTCCCCCACCTATTCTCCAATCACCTCGCCTCCCCGCTATGCTGCTGCACTTCTATTGGACAATCTCAGCCCAGAAATGCTTCACTATAGGTGAAGCAAATATTGCGGATAGGATGTGTGGACTATCCGATGAGCTATAATTAGAACGAGACTATCCTATAAATCTATGGGAATTATTCTAAAGATTATTTTCCATCAAAAATGTGTACCATTCAATTTGAAGCAGTACTAGATAGGGCATTCATTTGCATTTTGCTGTGAGGCCTGGACATTTGATTTGGTAGCACCAGACAGTACAGTATGTTCTTCCAGATACATTGTGTATTTTCACCTCACCTGTGAAGAGGAAATTCAGCAACTATTGGGCGCAGTGGAAATTCATCAGGGTTCATTGGTAAATTAAAGAGGATTTTATACATTTCTATATAGCTTCCTATTGGTCAGACTTTTGCAACTAACTCATTTAACAACATGCTTTGTGTCGTATCCCATTATGATTGGTACCTGAGCCCATAGGAGGCCATTTCGAATATATAAAACCCTCCTCCATTATTATTAAAAGTCTAAACGGATTCCTTGGGACCTCCCAAGGCTGTAGTTATAATTTAAAACGGTTAGGGTTATGGTTAGGGACGGCCCACGGATCTCGTATAGCACCAACATTTAATTGTTCTGTATGTAAAACCCTGGACCTGATGAATGTTGTTGGGTGCACTTTTATCAACTTCCACAGTTCTCCAAGATTTCCTACATTTTCTCTTCACGAAGTTTGCTCCTCATTTCATGCACCTTGATTGAAGAGTGAGGTAGTGACAGCCTTAATCCAGAATTTTTTGTTGTTGTTTAAATTTAACCTTGATTTAACTTGGCAAGTCAGTTTGGTGGGGTAGGCCATCATTGTAAATAAGAATTTGCCTAGTTAAATGAAGGTTAAATAAAAGGTTAAATAAAATAACAAATTCTTATTTACAATGACGGCCTACACCGGCCAAACCCGGACAACGCTGGGCCAATTGTGCGCTGCCGATGGGACTCCCAATCACGGCCGGTTGTGATACAGCCTGGAATTGAACCAGGGTGTCTGTAGTGACTTTCACTGGGGACAGGGGAGACATTCCCCCCCACATTCAAAAATTGCATTTTTGTATATATCAATCAATCAAATTTATTTATAAAGCCCTATTTACATATATATATATATATATAAACTCAGCAAAAAAGAAACGTCTCTTTTTCAGGACCCTGTCTTTCAATGATAATTCGTAAAAATCCAAATAATTTCACAGATCTTCATTGTAAAGGGTTTAAACACTGTTTCCCATGCTTGTTCAATGAACCATAAACAATTAATGAACATGCACCTGTGGAGGATCGTTAAGGCACTAACAGCTTACAGATGGTAAGCAATTAAGGTCACAGTTATGAAAACTTAGGACACTAAAGAGGCCTTTCTACTGACTCTGAAAAACACCAAAAGAAAGATGCCCAGGGTCTCTGCTCATCTGCGTGAACGTGCCTTAGGCATGCTGCAAGGAGGCATGAGGACTGCAGATGTGGCCAGGGCAATAAATTGCAATGTCCATACTGTGAGACGCCTAAGACAGCGCTACAGGGAGACAGGACGGACAGCTGATCGTCCTCGCAGTGGCAGACCAGGTGTAACAACACCTGCACAGGATCGGTACATCCGAACATCAAACCTGCGGGACAGGTACAGGATGGCAACAACAACTGCCCGAGTTACACCAGGAACGTACAATCCCTCCATCAGTGCTCAGACTGTCCGCAATAGGCTGAGAGAGGCTGGACTGAGGGCTTGTTGTAAGGCAGGTCCTCATCAGACATCACCGGCAACAACGTCGCCTATGGACACAAATCCACCATCGCTGGACCAGACAGGACTGGCAAAAAGTCGCAGTTTTGTCTCAACAGGGGTGATGGTCGGATTTGCGTTTATCGTCGAATGAATGAGCGTTACACCGAGGCCTGTACTCTGGAACGGGATCGATTTGGAGGTGGAGGGTCTGTCGGGGTCTGGGGCGGCGTGTCACAGCATCATCGGACTGAGCTTGTTGTCATTGCAGGCAATCTCAACGCTGTGTGTTACAGGAACGACATCCTCCTCCCTTCCTGCAGGCTCATCCTGACATGACTCTCCAGCGTGACAATGCCACCAGCCATACTGCTCGTTTTGTGCGTGATTTCCTGCAAGACTGGAATGTCAGTGTTCTGCCATGGCCAGCGAAGAGCCCGGATCGCAATCCCATTGAGCACGTGGATCATTGGATTGGATTGGAGGGTGAGGGCTAGGGCCATTCCCCCCAGAAATGTCCGGGAACTTACAGGTGACTTGGTGGAAGAGCGGGGTAACATCTCACAGCAAGAACTTGCAAATCTGGTGCAGTCCATGAGGAGGACATGCACTGCAGTACTTAATGCAGCTGGTGGCCACACCAGATACTGACTTTTGATTTTGACCCCCCCTTTGTTCAGGAACACATTATTCCATTTCTGTTAGTTACATGTCTGTGGAACTTTTTCAGTTTATTTCTCAGTTGTTGAATCTTGTTATATTCATACAAATATTTACACATGCTGAAAATAAACGCAGTTGACAGTGAGAGGACGTTTCTTTTTTTGCTGAGTATATACAGATGAAGTCGGAAGTTTACATACACCTTAGCCAAATACATTTAAACTCAGTTTCACAATTCCTGACATTTATTCCTAGTAAAGGTTCCCTGTCTTAGGTCAGTTAGGATCCCCGCTTTATTTTAGAATGTGAAATGTCAGAATAATAGTATAGAGAAGGATTTATTTCAGATTTGATTTCTTTCATCACATTCCCAGTGGGTCAGAAGTTTACGTACACTCAATTAGTATTTGGTAGCATTGCCTTTAAATTCTTTAACTTGGGTCAAACGTTACGGGTGGCCTTCCACAAGCTTCCCACAATAAGTTGGGTGAATTTTGGCCCATTCCTCCTGACAGAGCTGGTGTAACCGAGTCAGGTTTGTAGGCCTCCTTGCTTGCACACGCTTTTTCAGTTCTGCCCACAAATGTTCTATAGGATTGAGATCAGGGCTTTGTGATGGCCACTCCAATACCTTGACTTTGTTGTCCTTAAGCCATTTTGCCACAACTTTGGAAGAATGCTTGGGGTCATTGTCCATTTGGAAGACCCATTTGCTACCAAGCTTTAACTTTCTGACTGATGTCTTGAGATGTTGCTTCAATATATCCACATCATTTTTCTGCCTCATGATGCCATCTATTTTGTGAAGTGCACCAGTACTTCCTGCAGCAAAGCACCCCCACAACATGATGCTGCCACCCCCGTGCTTCACGGTTGGGATGGTGTTCTTCGGCTTGCAAACATCCCCCTTTTTCCTCCAAACATAATGATGGTCATTATGACCAAACAGTTCTATTTTTGTTTCATCAGTCCAGAGGACATTTCTCCAAAAAGTACGATCTTTGTCCCCATGTGCAGTTGCAAACCGTAGTCTGGCTTTTTTATGGTAGTTTTGGAGCCTTGGCTTCTTCCTTGCTGAGTGGCCTTTCAGGTTGTGTTGATATAGGACTCGTTTTACTGTGGATATAGATACTTTTGTACCTGTTTCCTCCAGCATCTTCACAAGGTCCCTTGATGTTGTTCTGGGATTGATTTGTACTTTTCGCACCAAAGTACTTTCATCTCTAGGAGACAGAACGCGTCTCCTTCCTGAGCGCTATGACGGCTGTGTGGTCCCATGGTGTTTATACTTGCGTACTATTGTTTGTAAAGATGAACGTGGTACCTTCAGGTGTTTGGAAATTGCTCCCAAGGATTAACCAGACTTGTGGAGGTCGACAATTTGTTTTCTGAGGTCTTGGCTGATTTCTTTTGATTTCCTCATCATGTCAAGCAAAGAGGCACTGAGTTTGTAGGTAGGCCTTGAAATACATTCACAGGTACACCTCCAATTGACTCAAATGATGTCAATTAGCCTATCAGAAGCTTCTAAATCCACGACATCATTTTCTGGAATTTTCGAAGCTGTTGAAAGGCACAGTCAACTTAGTGTATGTAAACTTCTGACCCACTGGAATTGTGATACAGTGAATTTTAAGTGAAATAATCTGTCTGTAAACAATTGTTGGAAAAATGACTTGTGTCATGCACAAAGTAGATGTCCTAACCGACTTTCCAAAACTATAGTTTGTTAACAAGAAATTGTTGAGTGGTTGAAAAACAAGTTTTAATGACTCCAACCTAAGTGTATGTAAACTTCCGACTTCAACTGTATGTATATGTATACTATATATATATATATTTATATAATAGAATATATATACATTTACCCCAAAAATATATGGGGGATTGGAAATGATGCAGACAATTACATTGATGGAAGCGACAATCTATCCGCAATATTAAAGCGGATCCACCCCTAAAAAAAAAAAAAGTATGGCATATCAAGGAGCTGACAAAAACAACATTATCATTACACAGGTGCACCTTGTGCTGGGGATGATAAAAGGCCACTAAAATTTGCAGTTTTGTCACACAACAATGCCACAGATGTCTCAAGTTAAGGGAGCATGCAATTGGCATTCTGACTGCAGGAATGTCCACCACAGCTGTTGCCAGATAAATGAACATTAAATTATCTACAATAAGCTGCCTCCAAAGTCATTTTAGAGAATTTGGCAGCACGTCCAAACGGCCTCACAACCTCAGACAACGTGCATGGCGTCGTGTGGGTGAGCTGTTAACGTTGTGCACAGAATGCCCTATGGTCGCGGTGGGGTTATGGTATGGGCAGGCAAAAGTTACCGACAACAAACACAATTGTATTTTATCAATGGCAATTTGAATGCACAGAGATACTGTGAAGAGCTCCTGAGGCCCATTGTTATACCGTTCATCCGCCACCAATCCCCTCATGTTTCATCATTATAATGCACAGCCCCATGTCGCAAGGATCTGTACACAAATTCCTGGAAGCTGAAAATGTCTTCCATGGCCTGCATACTCACCAGACATGTCACCCATTGAGCATGTTTGGGATGCTCTTGATCAACGTGTACGACAGAGTGTTCCAGTTCCCGCCAATATCCAGCAACTTCACACAGACATTGAAGTGGGACAACATACCATAGGCCACAATCAACAGCCTGATCAATTCTATACGAATGAGTTGTGTCGCACCAAATTGTGGTCACACTAGATACTGACTGGTTTTCTGATCTATGCCTCTCTTTTTTTAAGGTACAGTGCATTTGGAAAGTATTCAGACACCTTTTTCCACATTTTCTAATGTTGCAGCCGTATTCTAACATGCCGACTAGGCCGGGCATGCACCATCCCACGCATGTTGATTTTATCCATCCACACCAGATGCAATCAGGACACACAGGTTAAAATATCAAAACGAACTCTGAACAAACTATATTAATTTGGGTACAGGTCAAAACGCATAAAACATTCATGGCAATTTAGCAAACTAGCTTGCTGTTGCTAGCTAATTTGTCCTGGGATATAAACATTGGGTTGTTATTTTACCTGAAATGCACAAGGTCCTCTAATTTGACAATTAATCCACAGATTTAAAGGGTTAACCAAGTTAGTTTAGTAATCTAGTAAGTTCCTGAGTGGGGCAGCAGTCTAAGGCACTGCATCTTAGTGCACAAGGTGTCACTGCAGTCCCTGGTTCAAATCTAAATCCAGGCTGCATTACATGCTGTGTTTGGAAGTCGCATGGGGTGGTGCACAATTGGCCTAGTGTCATCTGGGGTAGGCTGTCATTGTAAATAAGAATTTGTTCTTAACTGATTTGCTTGGTTATTTAAATAACATCTCTTCTTCTTTGGACTTTATATGGCGGTTAGCAACCAATGTTAAGGTGCATTAACACCACCAACTGGTCTGGAGTGTGGACCTCAGTTCATCTTAATTTTTCCTCTTTAGAATTTTTTTTTTGCCCCTTTTTCTTCCCAATTTTGTGGTATCCAATTAGTAGTAGTTACTGTCTTGTCTCATCGCTGCAACTCCCGTACGGACTCAGGAGAGGCAAGGTCGAGAGCCATGCGTCCTCCGAAACACAACCCAACCAAGCCGCACTGCTTCTTGACACAACGCACATCCAACCCGGAAGCCAGCCGCACCAATGTGTCGGAGGAAACACCGTACACCTAGCGACCTGGTCAGCGTGCACTGCGCTCGGCCCGCCACAGGAGTCGCTAGTGTGCGATGAGACAAGGATATCCCTGCAGGCCAAACCCTCCCCTAACCCGGACGACGCTGAGCCAATTGTGCGTCGCCCCATGAGCCTCCCGGTTGCGGCCGAAACACAACCATCTCTGCAGCACTCTACCGATCAGGCCTTTATGGTAGAGAGGCCAGACGGAATCCTCAGTAAAAAGAACATGACAGCCCACTTGGAGTTTGCCAAAAGGCCCCTAAAGGGCTCTCAGACCATGAGAAACAAGATGCTCTGGTCTGATGAAATCAAGATTGAATTCTTTGACCTGAATGACAAGAGTCACGTCTGGAGGAAACCAGGCAACGCTCATCACCTGGCCAATACCATCCCTACGGTAAAGCATGGTGGTGGCAGCATCATGCTGTGGGGATGTCTTTCAGCGGCAGGGACTGGGAGGCTAGTCAGAATCGAGGGAAATATGAATGGAGCAAAGTACAGAGAGATCCTTGATGAAAACCTGCTCCAGAGTGCTCAGGACCTCAGACTGGGGCGAAGGTTCACCTTTCAACAGGACAACGACCCTAAGCACAAAGCCAAGACAACGCAGGAGTGGCTAACGGAACAAGTCTCTGAATGTCCTTGAGTGGCCCAGCCAGAGCCCGGACTTGAACCCGATCAAACATCTCTGGAGAGACTTGAAAATAGCTTTGCGATGACGCTCCCCATCCAACCTAACAGAGCTTGAGAGGATCTGCTGAGAAGAATGGGAGAAACCTCCCAAATACAGGTGTCCTAAGCTTGTAGCGTCATACCTAAGAAGTCTCTAGGCTGTAATCGCTGTCAAAGGTGCTTCAACAAAGTACTGAGTAAAGGGTCTGAATACTTAAGAAATGCTCTTATGCACAATTTAGAAGGCCAGCATCCTGGAGTCACCTCTTCACTGTTGACATTGAGACTGGTGTTTTGCGGGTACTATTTAATGAAGCTGCCAGTTGAGGGCTTGTGAGGCATCTGTTTCTCAAACTAGACACATAATTGCAAAAGGGTTTTCTAATGATCAATTAGCCTTTTAAAATGGTAAACTTGGATTAGCTAACACAACGTGCCATTGGAACACAGGAGTGATGGTTGCTGATAACGGGCCTCTGTACGCCTATGTAGATATTCCATAAAAAATCTGCCGTTTCCAGCTACAATAGTCATTTACAACATTAACAATGGACACTGTACTGTCTACACTCAGTTTGTTGTTTACATTAAAACAGTTTCATTAAATCAATTTTAATCCGAACTAAGGTTTTGTTACTAAGGATTCCACAACCTTTACGGCTGGGACTGCAAGTTTGTGTTCCTTATTCTTTGTGTGGATTCCGCGAGTGCTAGCTGGCTGTACTACAGACACCTGTCATCGTTTTGGGAAAGACTCATTGTTATCTTATCGTAAAACAACTGGTTGCAGTATAGAGCCAATCTGGATACCAAGCAGATCCTGAGGGAAATCGCCGAGTACCAACAGCTTTACGCTATGGAGGAACAACATACTCCTTCGTGGAAAGATCCGACCACCTCACAAAATAACTTTAACGCGACAAAAAAAAGAAAAACAGATTAATCTACAGACACGGACGATTTACTTACCATTGAGGTAGAGGCTAGTGCTCTGGCTGGAATCCATGCAACAACGGAAAAGTTGTGTGAGGAGGTAGCAGGGCTGAGGGGGAGTTTGGATTTCAGCCAGAGTGAAATTCTCAAGCTCCAAAGAGAAAAAACAAGACACTCACAGCCAAGGTAAAAATACACGATTCCAACATGGATTGTCTACTCAGGGAAAACAGGGTGATGAAGGAGACGCTACTAGACATACAAAGTCTTAGCATGCGTGAAAATCCAATTTTTTCTGGTATTCCTGAGGACGCATCGAATAATCCAGAGGGCGCGATCAGAGAATTCATGCAATCCGTCTTGAAACTTCCTATAGAGACTGTAAACAAGGTGGCTTTCCACCGAGTACACAGTCTTGGAGCTCGGATCGACAAGACCAAGGGTCCCCGACCGATCATTGCAAAATTTGAACACTACCAACAAAAGGAGCTGATCAAAAGCAGAGGAAGGGAGCTTATAAAGGGACCAAATTCAGTCTCAATGACCAATTTCCAAGGGAGATAAACGAACGTTGTAAGAGACTGTATCCAGTACAGAGGCAACAAAGGGAGAAGGCAGAAAAGGTAACGTAAGGGTAATGGCGGACTGAAGGGATTTATGTAGAGCACCTCAAGATAAAACATAATATTCGAAATATCTGCTAAATTAGACTAAAATATTAGCACTACTTAATCTGGTGAGTGATAACCTTCAATCTGGACAATAACACAAAACAAATCCTAAAACTAGAGACATTTATCGACAAATATTACGAAAACAGGCAACAACCAAACATGACGGAGAGTAAGACAGGGGAACCGATTACAAAACGAAAACGTGACTCTTCTACAGACACTGATGATTTAATATTCTCACCACCGGGAATGGTAAAGGTCGAAACCGATCTGTTAAAATCAATAAATGACAAACTGGGTATACTTGAATTAGTTAGTAAGGATATAAAAGAGTTGAAGGCAAGCCTAGAGATGAGTGATGAAAAAGCTGCGACATTGGAGAAGCAAACACACGCGCTAAAAGGGACAGTCAATAAGATTGAAACCGAAATGAATGGAATTAAAAAGGAGAACACCGTTCTGAAGGAATGCTTACTAGACATACAAACTAGATCCATGAGAGAGAATTTGGTACTTACAGGTATCCAAGAAAAAGAAGGAGAAGTTCCTGAATCTATAGTTAGAGAGTTCCTCCTTACAGCGCTTCAGATTCCACGCGAAGTTATCGACAAAATCCAACTTGAACGCGTTCACCGCTTCGGACAGAGAGGGCAGAGGTACAAACGCCCAATCGTTGCCAAATTTGCTTCATTTAAAGATAAAATAATGGTTAAAAGCCTGGGTAAAAGACTTGCTGGGACCAAAATTGGCATGAATGATCAGTTTCCGAAGGAAATTGCAGAACGGCGCAAAGTTCTGTATCCAATTTTCAAAGAAAATAGATTAAAAGCGAAACGAGTAGCTCTCGTCGTTGATAAACTATATATTGATAACCAGTTGTTCAGAGACACAAAGACTACTCCATGGTTATTTTAAAAATTACAAAGTTCTCATAGACGAGGGAAATAAACACAATTCAAGCCCGGTTACTGATTGTAACAATACAATAAAAAATATAGCTTTTCTATAAATCTTCACATATAACTAATTGAACACACAAGCACTAATTCAACATAGTGAAGATAAAAACTAAGTAAACAGAAGGCACAGTATGTGTGGATGGTATGGTTTGTGTTTATTTTTTATTTTATTTGTTATGTTTGGAAAGTTGAGTGAGTGAGTAATGAAATGGTTGCATATCCCAGAGCCAATGTATTGCTGTGAGCCGGGTATGAGAGGGCTTTCAATGTTGTTCAGATGATGGATATACTTTTATAATGAATTATACGTCTTATTTATTTATTGTCCTATCATGGAGAACTACATTTTTTATTTATTTTTTTATAAATTATATCTAATTATTTATTATCCTATTTTAATGGTACGGTCCATGGCACTATACCCTAGACACCCACCTGAATGACCCAGATACTAAGGAGAAGTCCCTAACTGTTTTATGTGCCCGCTGTAAGCGGTCTGTATGCAGCTAAAATGAGGTCAGAGACCAAGAGCAGCACTGCCCCCTCAAGATTCTGAGCCTGCTTGGCAGGGTTGGTCCTGCAAAGCCAAAGCCCCATAAAGGGAGAGCATAATATACAAGGAAATTCTCAAAGCTGCTAATGAGAACCTTGACGACCTTGTACCTAGCCGGTGGGGATTCCGGTGGGGTGCCCCCACCCAGCCAGTGGCAGTGCTGGCAACACTAGCTGCAGTAACCCATGGGGAGGGGGTCACACTCGGACATTCAGAGAGGGGGTATATTATTGTGGCCCTGGCGGCACAAAATCAAAGTCGGACTGCATGGAGATGCGTGGGGACATGGTCATGACGGGTGGCCGTATTGTGGGTGTTTCAGGAATAAGGTGTACATTTGACCTCCATTATCTAGGATATGACAATGGTAAATAAATCTCTCAATTTTTGCTAATTTTTTGTGCGGCCTTGCAGGCCTTCTCATGCAGCTGCAACTGCAAGTGCATTTGTAAATCATGACCCATCTTGAGTTGGGCTCTGGGATGGTGCAATTGTTGAGAAAGTGAGCTTATGGTTGTGTGGGGGTAAGGGCTGAGTGTGTGTGGGTGTATGTGTGTATCCCACAACTGTTGCGAAGGAAGAAGTAAAAGATGTTAGGGACAATAGAGGATGATCCACAGATATATATAATACAAATCGAGGTGAGGGCAATGGAAATGCATATGGTAATTGATCTTCTTCAATTCGGTAAATGGCACTGTATGCTCTTTTCAAAGAATGGATCCCAGTCGGTTCAGGGCTATGGGATACAGGGGGTCGAGGGTGGTCTACCGGGCATTGGGATGACAAGCCATCTCGAGATGAGGCCTTTTAGCGGGTGGAATAGTAGGGACCAATTGGAGGTTTACTTAGTAGAAATGCAAATATCATGGTACAACTATATAGACACTCAATCATTATGTTACTTTTTAATAGTACGTTTACAAAAATATATTCTGATTAAAAGAATGAAAGGTGTGTCTCATTATGGTAAGTGGTGAAATAAGTATAGCCAGTTACAATTGTAATGGCTTAGCAGATAATAAGAAAAGACGATCAGTATTTACCTGGCTAAAAGAGAAGGATTATAATATCTATTGTTTACAGGAAACCCATTCAACAGTTTTAGATGAAGTTTTGTGGAAAAAGAACTGGGGGGGCAAAATATATTTCTCCCATGGGCAAAGAAATTCAAAAGGGGTGATGGTTTTAATTAACAATAATTTTGATCCAAATGTGCAAATTGTCCAAACAGATCCTCAAGGTAGATGGATTATTTTAAATATGTTATTGGACAATAAACAAATATGGCTTGTTAACCTATACGGTCCGAATAATGATGATCCAAGCTTCTTTGAAAATATATATAAGAATTTATCAACTCTACAAGCAACACTAGACTCTATTATTATAGTGGGAGATTTTAATACGGTCTTAAATACCTCTATAGACCGGAAAGGAAATCACACTACAAACTATCACCCTCAGGCACTTAAGGAAATCATGAATGTCATGGATATATTGGAATTAGTGGATATATGGAGACTTAAATACCCTGATTTAGTGAGATATACATGGCGGAGGCTGAATCAAGCTAGTCGTCTTGACTACTTTCTTATACCATTCTCTCTGGCACCAAAAGTTAAAAAAGTGTTGATAGGGGACAGAATGCGGTCGGATCATCACATAATTGGCATATATATTTCTCTTACAGAATTTCCACGTGGGCGAGGATATTGGAAATTTAATCAAAGTCTACTAGATGATAAATTGTTTAGAACTAGGACAGAAGATTTTATAACTGACTTTTTCAGACATAACATAGGTACAGCAGATCCCCTTATTGTATGGGACACTTTTAAGTGTGCCTTTAGAGGCCATGCAATTCAGTACTCATCTATAAAACAAAGGGAATTTAGATCAAAAGAGTCCATATTAACAAAGGAAATTGAAGGACTAACAGTACAGTTAGATAGCAATAAAAACGGTACCATAGAGGCACAGAATAAGTTAGAGGAAAAACAAAAAGAAATGGAGGAACTTATTCAAGAAAGATCCAGTGTAATATATTATAAAAATAAAGCGAACTGGATGGAATATGGGGAAAAATGCACCAAATTCTTTTTCAATCTTCAATATAGAAATGCTACCAAAAAAAATGTATTAAAACTTGTTACAAATGATGGAGTCACGCATGATTCACCAAATGATATTTTGAAAGAGGAAGTAAAGTACTTTAAGAATATGTTTTCGTTTCAGGCTCCTCCATCTCCACTAACTGAAACTAATTGTATGGATTTTTTTCCTATTAATAATGTAAAATTAACATCTGTACAGAAAGACTCATGTGAAGGCCAAATTACAGAGGAGGAACTGCTTGATGCAATTGGGGCCTTTAAGGATGGGAAAACTCCAGGGCTGGATGGCATACCAGTGGAAGTATACAAAACTTTTTTTGATATACTCAAAGGACCATTATTAGCTTGTTTTAACCACTCCTATATAAATGGTAGATTATCAGACACGCAACAAGAAGGTCTGATATCGTTATTACTGAAACAGGACCCAAGTGGTATATATAAAGATCCAGTCCAATTAAAAAATTGGAGACCTCTTACACTTCAGTGTTGTGATGCAAAAATCCTAGCAAAATGCTTGGCGCATAGAATAAAAAAAGTTTTGTCAGATATTATTCATCCTAATCAGACAGGTTTTTTACATGGACGATACATTGGAGATAATATAAGGCAAGTACTGGAAACAATAGAACACTATGAAATATCGGGGACACCAGGTCTGGTTTTCATAGCTGATTTTGAAAAGGCTTTTGATAAAGTACGACTGGAGTTTATATATAAATGCCTAGAATATTTCAATTTTGGGGAATCTCTTATAAAATGGGTTAAAATTATGTATAGTAACCCTAGGTGTAAAATAGTAAATAATGGCTACATCTCAGAAAGTTTTAAACTATCTAGAGGAGTAAAACAAGGTTGTCCACTATCGGCATATCTATTTATTATTGCCATCGAAATGTTAGCTGTTAAAATTAGATCAAACATTAATATTAATGGATTAGAAATCCGTGGCTTAAAAACTAAGGTGTCATTGTACGCTGATGATTCATGTTTTCTTTTAAAACCACAACTAGAGTCTCTCCACGGCCTCATAGAGGATCTAGATACCTTTGCTATCCTCTCTGGATTAAAACCAAATTATGATAAATGTACCATATTACGTATTGGATCACTAAAAAATACACATTTTATATTGCCATGTAGTTTACCAATTAAATGGTCTGACGGAGATGTGGACATACTCGGTATAAAAATCCCAAAAGAAAGAAATGATCTCACTCCAATAAATTTTTATAGAAAGTTAGCAAAAATAGATAAGATCTTGCTACCATGGAAAGGAAAATACTTGTCTATTTGTGGAAAAATCACCCTGATTAACTCTTTAGTCATATCACAGTTTACCTATTTGCTTATGGTTTTGCCTACACCTAGTGACCTGCTTTTTAAATTATATGAACAAAAAATATTCCATTTTATTTGGAACGGCAAGCCAGATAAAATTAAAAGGGCCTATTTATATAACGAATATGAATTCGGAGGGCAGAAATTATTAAATATTAAAGCATTAGACCTCTCACTAAAGGCATCAGTCATACAAAAGTTATACTTAAATCCAAACTGGTTCTCTAGTAAATTGGTACGAATGTCTCATCCTATGTTCAAGAAGGGCCTTTTTCCCTTTATTCAGATTACACCTGCTCACTTTCGGTTGTTTGAAAAGGAAATAATCTCCAAAATATCCTTATTTTTTAAACAAGCCTTAGAAAGTTGGTTGCAATTTCAGTTTAATCCACCTGAAAGGACGGAACAAATAGTACAACAAATATTGTGGTTAAATTCAAATATAGTAATTGATAAAAAAACTGTATTTATCGAAGAAATGTTTATTAAATAATTTTTGTGAATGATATCATAAATAGGACTGGTGGAGTTATGTCACACATGCAGCTAACACAGACATATGGAAATGTCTGCTCTACCCAAAATTACAACCAATTAATTGCAGCATTACCACAAAAATGGAAGAGGCAAGTAGAAGGGGAAAAAAGTAAGGAACTTGTATGTCGGCCCTGTATTAAAGAACATAAATGGTTAAAGAAAAGTGTGATAAATAAAAACATATACCAATTTCATTTAAGGACCAAAAAACTGACAGCTGTGCCATATAAATTGCAAAATAGTTGGGAAGAGATTTTCGATGTACCCATTCCATGGCACATGGTTTATGAATTGATACGCAAAACAACGCCGGATTCAAAACTTCAAATTTTTCAATTTAAATTACTGTACAAAATTCTTGCAACTAATAGAATGTTATATATATGGGGTATACAATCTTCCCAGCTCTGCAGATTCTGTTGTGAGGAGGCAGAGTCATTAGATCATTTATTTTGGTATTGTCCATATGTAGCTCGTTTTTGGTCACAGGTCCAGGAATGGCTGAAGAATTGCAACATTTGCCTAGAACTAACGCTACAGATAGCAATACTGGGGGATTTGAAAAGCCATAGTCAATCAATCAATAATATAATAATTATTTTAGCAAAAATGTTTATTTTTAATTTACAATCTGTAGAAGCTATGAGAATAGGAAGGTTCAAATCTTTTGTGAAGCATCACAGCACAGTTGAAAAATATATGGCAAATAAAAATCCGAAATGGATGATGTTGGAAGATAGATGGGAAGGGTTGAGTGGAACTGAAGGGTGGGACTAATAACAAGATAAACAATGTAGGGCATACGGGATCTGTGAAATGTGTATAGGTGCGGAGCTTTTGTGAAATAGCACAGTTACAAGTGGAAATAAAATTGGATGGACAACAGAAATAGAGGAAGGACTAAGAACAAACAAGAGAGAACTATTATAAAGTAGTCTGTGTCTGTAAAATAGGTATAAGATGTATAAATTGAAGGTAAAAGCAGAAGTGTTTATTAGTTTACTCCAATTGTGGGAGCGGTGGTAGGGTTGCGGGGAATAATAATAAAGGTATATTCTTTAAAAAAGTATGTATGTCTATATAGGTATGTGTATGTATATATGTATATATGTATGCATGCGTGTATGGATATATATATTTACCCAAAAAAATATGGGGGATTGGAAATGATGCAGACAATTACATTGGAAGCAACATTCTTTCCGCAATATTAAGCTGATCCACCCCAAGAAAAAAAAAAAAAAAAAAAATTTTTTTTTAAAAAAAATAAATAAAAATAAATAAAATAAAAATAAAAATAAAAATAAAAATAAAAAACAAAGGGAGAAGGGTAAGCGTTCCTTTCTCATTGTGGACCAACTCAGCTCCATAACACCGTGGCTGTACAAATTCTATAGCGATTTCAGGTTACAAAAAAAAAGAAGGTATGGGAACTGTAAAAATATCTGAACATTATGAAGTGGATATGAACACACACGTACTCAGTTACATGCTCGCTTACACATACAGACTTATACATACACACACCTGATCTCGCTCTCTTCTCTCACTCATTCTCTCTTTCTCTTCTCTCCCTCTCTCTATTGTCGAGAACTGTTTTATAATTTAATGTGTGTATTGTTTGTCTATCTTTTTTATGTATTTGTCCAAGTTTACATATGTTTACAACAAGCAAGGGGAAGATATCAGAATAGGGGCATTGGGGAATAATAACATATTGTACGGAATACATTTGTACTGTAGTGAAGCCGTCTCTAGAGTAATGCAAGGTCTCTTTCATGGTCATGAGAAACGTCAATTGGTATGGAAATGCTGGGATGTGTTTTTCAATTATGTTAAAGGTAATTGAGTGCAACTATGGTGATACGATATGGATTACAATTATCATCATGAATATTTAGACTATATGCACTACATGTTACACACATAGACACTCAACCATGCAAATTGGCAGAGTTATTATTTATTTGGACATCACACATTATAGTCTTACTCTTATACAGACATCATACACACTCTCACTATATCACTTCCAATATCATACACATCAACCTACTCAGATTTGTTCACACATAATATCTTGTCTCAATTTTCTAACATATGTGGCATTGGCTCACAGGCAAACAGGTAAGGGAATAAAACAAATATTGCTAGAACCTATTTCTTGGAATCTAAATATAAGACATTTGAAAGCTCTAGTTTTGACCGTCATAATACCTCTGATGGCAGTAACTTTACAAGCACTAATTATGGTCAATTTAGCCTGAGAATAGTATCTAGTTATGGTAAGGGGTGAAATAAGTATAGCTAGTTATAATTGTAACGGTTTGGCAGATTATAAAAAAAGAAGATCAGTCTTTACATGGCTAAAAGAAAAGGAATATAACATATACTGTTTACAGGAAACTCACTCTACATCCTTAGATGAAGATGCATGGAAAAAGGAATGGGGTGGTGAAATAACTTTCTGTCATGGACAAAGGAACTCAAAGGGTGTGACATTTTGATCTGAATGTGCAAATAATCAGGAATGATTCGCAAGGAAGGTGGATCCTTTTGAATATGAAAGTGGACGAAAAAGAGATTTGGATCATTAATCTATATGGTCCAAATCAGGATGATCCACACTTCTTCGAAAACATTTATACCAATGTATTGAATTTACAGGCAACAGGTAGGAGACTATGGTAGGAGACTATAACACAGTGTTAAGTACCTCAATGGACCGTAAAGGTAATCACTCTACAAACTATCATCACCGTGCCCTTAAGGAAATCACAAATATTATGGACACATTAGAAATATTATGGACACATTAGAAATAGTGGATATATGGAGAGTAAAAAACCCCGACCTAGTGAGATATACATGGAGGAGACTTAATATCCCGACCTAGTGAGATATACATGGAGGAGGTTTAATATCCTGACCTAGTGAGATATACATGGAGGAGGTTTAATATCCTGACCTAGTGAGATATACATGGAGGAGGTTTAATACCCTGACCTAGTGAGATATACATGGAGGAGGTTTAATATCCTGACCTAGTGAGATATACATGGAGGAGGTTTAATATCCTGCCCTAGTGAGATATACATGGAGGAGGTTTAATATCCTGCCCTAGTGAGATATACATGGAGGAGGTTTAATATCCTGACCTAGTGAGATATACATGGAGGAGGTTTAATACCCTGACCTAGTGAGATATACATGGAGGAGGTTTAATATCCTGACCTAGTGAGATATACATGGAGGAGGTTTAATATCCTGACCTAGTGAGATATACATGGAGGAGGTTTAATATCCTGCCCTAGTGAGATATACATGGAGGAGGTTTAATATCCTGCCCTAGTGAGATATACATGGAGGAGGTTTAATATCCTGCCCTAGAGAGATATACATGGAGGAGGTTTAATATCCTGACCTAGTGAGATATACATGGAGGAGGTTTAATATCCTGCCCTAGTGAGTTATACATGGAGGAGGTTTAATACCCTGACCTAGTGAGATATACATGGAGGAGGTTTAATACCCTGACCTAGTGAGATATACATGGAGGAGGTTTAATATCCTGACCTAGTGAGATATACATGGAGGAGGTTTAATATCCTGACCTAGTGAGATATACATGGCGGAGGTTTAATACCCTGACCTAGTGAGATATACATGGCGGAGGTTTAATACCCTGACCTAGTGAGATATACATGGCGGAGGTTTAATATCCTGCCCTAGTGAGATATACATGGAGGAGGTTTAATACCCTGACCTAGTGAGATATACATGGAGGAGGTTTAATACCCTGACCTAGTGAGATATACATGGAGGAGGTTTAATATCCTGCCCTAGTGAGATATACATGGAGGAGGTTTAATATCCTGCCCTAGTGAGATATACATGGAGGAGGTTTAATATCCTGCCCTAGTGAGATATACATGGAGGAGGTTTAATACCCTGACCTAGTGAGATATACATGGAGGAGGTTTAATATCCTGACCTAGTGAGATATACATGGAGGAGGTTTAATATCCTGACCTAGTGAGATATACATGGAGGAGGTTTAATATCCTGCCCTAGTGAGATATACATGGAGGAGGTTTAATATCCTGCCCTAGTGAGATATACATGGAGGAGGTTTAATATCCTGCCCTAGTGAGATATACATGGAGGAGGTTTAATATCCTGCCCTAGTGAGATATACATGGAGGAGGTTTAATATCCTGCCCTAGTGAGATATACATGGAGGAGGTTTAATACCCTGACCTAGTGAGATATACATGGAGGAGGTTTAATACCCTGACCTAGTGAGATATACATGGAGGAGGTTTAATATCCTGACCTAGTGAGATATACATGGAGGAGGTTTAATACCCTGACCTAGTGAGATATACATGGCGGAGGTTTAATACCCTGCCCTAGTGAGATATACATGGATGAGGTTTAATACCCTGACCTAGTGAGATATACATGGAGGTTTAATACCCTGACCTAGTGAGATATACATGGAGGTTTAATACCCTGACCTAGTGAGATATACATGGAGGAGGTTTAATACCCTGACCTAGTGAGATATACATGGAGGAGGTTTAATATCCTGACCTAGTGAGATATACATGGAGGAGGTTTAATATCCTGACCTAGTGAGATATACATGGAGGAGGTTTAATATCCTGACCTAGTGAGATATACATGGAGGAGGTTTAATATCCTGCCCTAGTGAGATATACATGGAGGAGGTTTAATACCCTGACCTAGTGAGATATACATGGAGGAGGTTTAATACCCTGACCTAGTGAGATATACATGGAGGAGGTTTAATACCCTGACCTAGTGAGATATACATGGAGGAGGTTTAATACCCTGACCTAGTGAGATATACATGGAGGAGGTTTAATACCCTGACCTAGTGAGATATACATGGAGGAGGTTTAATACCCTGACCTAGTGAGATATACATGGAGGAGGTTTAATATCCTGACCTAGTGAGATATACATGGAGGAGACTTAATATCCTGACCTAGTGAGATATACATGGAGGAGGTTTAATATCCTGACCTAGTGAGATATACATGGAGGAGGTTTAATATTCTGACCTAGTGAGATATACATGGAGGAGACTTAATACCCTGACCTAGTGAGATATACATGGCGGAGGTTTAATATCCTGACCTAGTGAGATATACATGGAGGAGGTTTAATATCCTGACCTAGTGAGATATACATGGAGGAGGTTTAATATCCTGACCTAGTGAGATATACATGGAGGAGGTTTAATATCCTGACCTAGTGAGATATACATGGAGGAGGTTTAATATCCTGACCTAGTGAGATATACATGGAGGAGGTTTAATACCCTGACCTAGTGAGATATACATGGAGGAGGTTTAATATCCTGCCCTAGTGAGATATACATGGAGGAGGTTTAATACCCTGACCTAGTGAGATATACATGGAGGAGGTTTAATACCCTGACCTAGTGAGATATACATGGAGGAGGTTTAATATCCTGCCCTAGTGAGATATACATGGAGGTTTAATATCCTGACCTAGTGAGATATACATGGAGGAGGTTTAATATCCTGACCTAGTGAGATATACATGGAGGAGGTTTAATATCCTGACCTAGTGAGATATACATGGAGGAGGTTTAATATCCTGACCTAGTGAGATATACATGGAGGAGGTTTAATATCCTGACCTAGTGAGATATACATGGAGGAGGTTTAATATCCTGCCCTAGTGAGATATACATGGAGGAGGTTTAATACCCTGCCCTAGTGAGATATACATGGAGGAGGTTTAATACCCTGACCTAGTGAGATATACATGGAGGTTTAATACCCTGACCTAGTGAGATATACATGGAGGAGGTTTAATACCCTGACCTAGTGATATATATATGGAGGAGGTTTAATATCCTGACCTAGTGAGATATACATGGAGGAGACTTAATATCCTGACCTAGTGAGATATACATGGAGGAGGTTTAATATCCTGACCTAGTGAGATATACATGGAGGAGGTTTAATATCCTGACCTAGTGAGATATACATGGAGGAGACTTAATACCCTGACCTAGTGAGATATACATGGAGGTTTAATATCCTGACCTAGTGAGATATACATGGAGGAGGTTTAACATCCTGACCTAGTGAGATATACATGGAGGAGGTTTAACATCCT
This sequence comes from Salvelinus namaycush, assembly GCF_016432855.1. Taxonomy (NCBI): domain Eukaryota; kingdom Metazoa; phylum Chordata; class Actinopteri; order Salmoniformes; family Salmonidae; genus Salvelinus; species Salvelinus namaycush. The sequence goes on from NW_024057847.1 coordinate 78,152, forward strand.
GACCTAGTGAGATATACATGGAGGAGGTTTAATACCCTGCCCTAGTGAGATATACATGGAGGAGACTTAATATCCTGACCTAGTGAGATATACATGGAGGAGACTTAATATCCTGACCTAGTGAGATATACATGGAGGAGGTTTAATATCCTGACCTAGTGAGATATACATGGAGGAGGTTTAATATCCTGACCTAGTGAGATATACATGGAGGAGGTTTAATATCCTGACCTAGTGAGATATACATGGAGGAGGTTTAATATCCTGACATAGTGAGATATACATGGAGGAGGTTTAATATCCTGACCTAGTGAGATATACATGGAGGAGGTTTAATATCCTGACCTAGTGAGATATACATGGAGGTTTAATACCCTGACCTAGTGAGATATACATGGAGGAGGTTTAATACCCTGACCTAGTGAGATATACATGGAGGAGGTTTAATACCCTGACCTAGTGAGATATACATGGAGGAGGTTTAATACCCTGACCTAGTGAGATATACATGGAGGAGGTTTAATACCCTGACCTAGTGAGATATACATGGAGGAGGTTTAATATCCTGCCCTAGTGAGATATACATGGAGGAGGTTTAATATCCTGACCTAGTGAGATATACATGGAGGAGGTTTAATACCCTGACCTAGTGAGATATACATGGAGGAGGTTTAATATCCTGCCCTAGTGAGATATACATGGAGGAGGTTTAATATCCTGACCTAGTGAGATATACATGGAGGAGGTTTAATACCCTGACCTAGTGAGATATACATGGAGGAGGTTTAATACCCTGACCTAGTGAGATATACATGGAGGTTTAATATCCTGACCTAGTGAGATATACATGGAGGAGGTTTAACATCCTGACCTAGTGAGATATACATGGATGAGGTTTAATACCCTGACCTAGTGAGATATACATGGAGGAGGTTTAATATCCTGACCTAGTGAGATACACATGGAGGAGACTTAATACCCCGACCTAGTGAGATATACATGGAGGAGGTTTAATATCCTGACCTAGTGAGATATACATGGAGGAGGTTTAATATCCTGACCTAGTGAGATATACATGGAGGAGGTTTAATATCCTGACCTAGTGAGATATACATGGAGGAGGTTTAACATCCTGACCTAGTGAGATATACATGGAGGAGGTTTAACATCCTGACCTAGTGAGATATACATGGAGGAGGTTTAAAACCCTGACCTAGTGAGATATACATGGAGGAGGTTTAATATCCTGACCTAGTGAGATATACATGGCGGAGGTTTAATACCCTGACCTAGTGAGATATACATGGCGGAGGTTTAATATCCTGCCCTAGTGAGATATACATGGAGGAGGTTTAATATCCTGACCTAGTGAGATATACATGGAGGAGGTTTAATATCCTGACCTAGTGAGATATACATGGAGGAGGTTTAATATCCTGACCTAGTGAGATATACATGGAGGAGGTTTAATACCCTGACCTAGTGAGATATACATGGAGGAGGTTTAATACCCTGACCTAGTGAGATATACATGGAGGAGGTTTAATATCCTGCCCTAGTGAGATATACATGGAGGTTTAATATCCTGACCTAGTGAGATATACATGGAGGAGGTTTAATACCCTGACCTAGTGAGATATACATGGAGGAGGTTTAATACCCTGACCTAGTGAGATATACATGGAGGAGGTTTAATATCCTGCCCTAGTGAGATATACATGGAGGAGGTTTAATACCCTGACCTAGTGAGATATACATGGAGGAGGTTTAATACCCTGACCTAGTGAGATATACATGGAGGAGGTTTAATACCCTGACCTAGTGAGATATACATGGAGGAGGTTTAATACCCTGACCTAGTGAGATATACATGGAGGAGGTTTAATACCCTGACCTAGTGAGATATACATGGAGGAGGTTTAATACCCTGACCTAGTGAGATATACATGGAGGAGGTTTAATATCCTGACCTAGTGAGATATACATGGAGGAGGTTTAATATCCTGACCTAGTGAGATATACATGGAGGAGGTTTAATATCCTGACCTAGTGAGATATACATGGAGGTTTAATATCCTGACCTAGTGAGATATACATGGAGGAGACTTAATACCCTGACCTAGTGAGATATACATGGAGGTTTAATATCCTGACCTAGTGAGATATACATGGAGGAGGTTTAACATCCTGACCTAGTGAGATATACATGGAGGAGGTTTAATACCCTGCCCTAGTGAGATATACATGGAGGAGACTTAATATCCTGACCTAGTGAGATATACATGGAGGAGACTTAATATCCTGACCTAGTGAGATATACATGGAGGAGGTTTAATATCCTGACCTAGTGAGATATACATGGAGGAGGTTTAATATCCTGACCTAGTGAGATATACATGGAGGAGGTTTAATATCCTGACCTAGTGAGATATACATGGAGGAGGTTTAATACCCTGACCTAGTGAGATATACATGGAGGAGGTTTAATATCCTGCCCTAGTGAGATATACATGGAGGAGGTTTAATATCCTGACCTAGTGAGATATACATGGAGGAGGTTTAATACCCTGACCTAGTGAGATATACATGGAGGTTTAATATCCTGACCTAGTGAGATATACATGGAGGTTTAATATCCTGACCTAGTGAGATATACATGGAGTAGGTTTAACATCCTGACCTAGTGAGATATACATGGAGTAGGTTTAACATCCTGACCTAGTGAGATATACATGGATGAGGTTTAATACCCTGACCTAGTGAGATATACATGGAGGAGGTTTAATATCCTGACCTAGTGAGATATACATGGAGGAGACTTAATACCCCGACCTAGTGAGATATACATGGAGGAGGTTTAATATCCTGACCTAGTGAGATATACATGGAGGAGACTTAATATCCTGACCTAGTGAGATATACATGGAGGAGGTTTAATATCCTGACCTAGTGAGATATACACGGAGGAGACTTAATATCCTGACCTAGTGAGATATACACGGAGGAGGTTTAATACGCTGACCTAGTGAGATATACATGGAGGAGGTTTAATATCCTGCCCTAGTGAGATATACATGGAGGAGGTTTAATATCCTGACCTAGTGAGATATACATGGAGGAGGTTTAATACCCCGACCTAGTGAGATATACATGGAGATTTAATACCCTGACCTAGTGAGATATACATGGAGGAGGTTTAATACCCTGACCTAGTGAGATATACATGGAGGAGGTTTAACATCCTGACCTAGTGAGATATACATGGAGGAGGTTTAATACCCTGACCTAGTGAGATATACATGGAGGAGGTTTAATATCCTGACCTAGTGAGATATACATGGAGGAGATTAATACCGACCTAGTGAGATACATGGAGGAGGTTTAATATCCTGACCTAGTGAGATATACATGGAGGAGGTTAATATCCTGACCTAGTGAGATATACATGGAGGAGGTTTAATATCTGACCTAGTGAGATATACATGAGGAGATTTAATATCCTGACCTAGTGAGATATACATGGAGGAGGTTTAATATCCTAACCTAGTGAGATATACATAGAGGAGGTTTAATATCCTGACCTAGTGAGATATACATGGAGGAGGTTTAATATCCTGACCTAGTGAGATATACATGGAGGAGGTTTAATATCCTGCCCTAGTGAGATATACATGGAGGAGGTTTAATATCCTGCCCTAGTGAGATATACATGGAGGAGGTTTAATACCCTGACCTAGTGAGATATACAATGGAGGAGGTTAATAAACCCTGACCTAGTGCGATATACAGGGCGGAGGTTTTAATATCCTGCCCTAGGGAGATATACATGGAGGAGGTTTTAATATCCTGACCTAGTGGAAATAATACATGGAGGAGGTTTAATATCCTGACCTATGAGAGATACATGGAGGAGGTTTAATATCCTGACCAGTGAGATATCATGGATGAGGTTTAATACCCTGACCCTAGTTATATATACATGGAGGAGGTTTAATATCCTGAACCTAGTGAGATATACATGGAGGAGGTTTAATATCCTGACCTAGTGAGATTACTGAGGAGGTTTAACATATCTGACCTATGAGATAGCATGGAGGAGGTTTATATCCTGACCTAGTGAGATATACATGGATGTTTAAATCCCTGACCTAGTGAGATAGGACATGGCGGAGGTTTAAATAACCCGGCCTAGTGAGATATACATGGCGGAGGTTTAATATTCCTGCCCTAGTGAGATATACATGGAGGAGGTTTTATACCTGGCCTTTAAATATACAATGGAGGAAGGTTTAATATCCTGACCTAGTGAGATATACATGGAGGAGGTTTTAATATCTGACATAGTGGATATACATGGAGGATGTTTAATACCCTGTATACATGGAGGAGGTTTAAATCCTGACCTAGTGAGATATACATGGAGGAG